>NC_050451.1:39718922-40013922 GCF_903995425.1 Onychomys torridus
AAGGGACTGGGCATGATAGAGACAGACTCAGGGTTTCATTAGTGAAACTTAGCCAGCCAGGCTCTGAGCAAGAAAACTCAGCCACCAAAACCTAAGTGACAGCACAGGGCCCCACCCCCTGCTCCCCACCCCCTTACTACAACTGGAGATGAAATGAAGTAGGGGAAAAAATAAGAGTGTGGCAACGCATATCCCAAAGGACTTGTGTTAAAAAACGTCTGCCAGTAGAATGTGGGGTTGAATGAGTTCTTTCCTGCCCCATTGATGGTGGGAGTTCATAAGGAAGCTCAGACAGATTATAAATGAGAATAGATTTAGCCTGTTTATCTAAGCTTAGAATCCTGGTACATTTCATGTTTTCTCAAGTGCTGCACTGAAATTTCAGCTATCCATTATAAAAGAGCACAAAGATGATGTGTGAAGACAAAGTTTCATGCATACACCTTTTAAGCTTTAGTTTAGTAATTCCAAACTCCTCCCCCACCAACAAACCATCTATCTCACATTTGACTACAGGTTTCTGTCAACTGCTCTGTAACTACCCTGTCTCATTGGGCCTCTCAACTCTCTCAGGCTATCAGGAAAGACGCCACCACGATGCATATATTGTGAAGGATGTGAATGTGCTAAGTGATTTTCCAAGATCACAGAGCCATGGAGAGGGTACCAAGCTGGGAAGCCAGGCCAGATTCCCTGTCCAGAGCTCTCTGTATTGTGCCATCACACTTTTCTGACATCTTCCTGTGGGACTGCTAACATTTGGCTGAGGCCGCTGAAGTTCCCTCCTCTCTGCTAATCCCTGTGTGCTCACAGCCAGAGGACTTGGGACAGCTGCTCTATTTTCTCTTTCCCTTTGTATCTGTTCTGACTTTGTTGTTTCCTCCCATCTGTTTGCTTTGAATTCATTTTCTCCTCTTTGCTGTTCACTTAAGATACACACTGAGGGCTTTGATTTGAGACCTGTCATCTTGCATAGCAGTATTACTGGAGTTAAGGTCGGAGGCTGTATCCTGGCAGCCCCAATGACCCAAGCTTAACCACTGGTCCTTAATAAGCAAATTAAAAGAGCCAGCTAGGCATGGTGGTATGTGCCTTGGAGTCCAGAACTTTTGAGGCAGAGGCAGGTGGATCTGTATAAATTTGAGGCCAGTCTAGTCTATATAACAAGTTCAGGCCAGCCAAGGGTACTTTGACCTTGTCTCAAAAAACTAAAATAAGTAACAACTAAATTAGCCAAAGCAGTTGTGAAACACAGAAAAGAATGATTTATCTAATGTGGTCACATTGGGAAGAGAGACAAGGAGATCCAGAACCTCTTCAAGTACATCTTCAGAGTCTTTGCACAAGGTTTAGGTTTAGTAGAGGGCTAGGGTTCTGAATATTAAAGCAGAATATTCCAAGGTGTGGTCCTGCCCAGGATGGGTTATCCTGTCTGGGCTTCAGTTTCTCCTGAAAGATTAACTGATAAAGTCAGTAATAGAGAAGTTCCCCTACTCTAGGTAGCCCAACATTTAGCCCTCTCATTCAGTCAGCATGAATTTCTATTCCTATCCCTTGGTGTTTATTGTTTCAACATTATGATAGTCAAAGTGAAGGGTACAAATGTCTCTTCAGCATGCCATTGTTCCTGCCAGGAATCCAGCCAGAAAACAAGCACCTAAGGCTATGAATTTTCCTCTAATACTGCACCAGCAGCACATGGTGTTTTCTTTTCATTTAGCTCAAACTTCAGAGAAGCTTTGGACCCTTTTACTTGTAAGTTTTTCACTTGATTTCCGAATGTTTCAAGGAGAGATTCCAAATGTCTGCCTGTTACTGATTTCTAATTTAATTCCATTGAGGAAAAGAACTTTCCTTTTTGCTTTTGACTTACATCCTTCTTAATTCAAGACTTGTCTTCATGATGGGAATGAAGTCTGTCTTGGTGTATTTTGACATATTCTTCTGTTTGTACTGTGTAGCAGTTTCAGAGTTAAGTTTAAATATAACATCTTGCTGTTTGTTTTCTTGTTGCTCCATCTGCTGTGTGCTGTTTCCTTTTTTTCAGAGGAAGTAAGGGTTTTTATTATCCCATTTCATTTCCATTGTTGCTTTATTAACTATATATGTGATGATTCTCATTTAATTATTCTAGGACTTTATTTGGCATTTTTGGTGCACATACACACAGACAGACAGACACAGACACAGACACACACACACACCTCACTCACAAGACACTGTGATTCACTTTCAAGCAATAATACAACACAATGTAGATTAAGACATTTGTAGTGGTATGCTTCTGTCTCAGTCAATGCAATCAAGACAACCCACTTCAGTCAATGCAATCAAGACAACTCACCTCAGAAGACTTAAGAGGTGGTTCTAGGTTTTAGCAAGTCAATAATTCACATTGACATCATAAAACATAAAAATCTTAGCTCTTTGCTCACATATTTAACCTCCAGACTTTTCACTCCTGTATAGACATCCAGATTCTATTTATCTTCTGTTTCCTCTTCCTCTTCTTTCTCCTCTTCCTCCTTCTCTTCTTTCTATTTCTCTACCTCCCACCCCCTCCCACCCCCGTTTCTTTTTAAAAATCAATATAGGTATCAAAACTAGGGTCTTACTCATGCTAGGCAAAAGCTTTACTAGTGAGTAGCAAATATTCCTATCCCGCTTTTAAAATTAATTTTGTTTCTTGATTTTATTGTTTGAAGGCAGGATATCATGTATCCCATACTGACCTTAAACTGGTTACATAAGTGAGGATGACCTTAAACCGACTCCCCATCCTCTGCTCCCACCCTGAGTTGGGAGTATCTCTTTCTGAAAATACCTCTTGCTTTCAGAAGCTGAGCTTTACCTTGCAACTAAGTTAATCACGTGCCCTGAAACCATGGGAAGCTATGCACTTAATCTGTTTCCCCACTGTGTATTCAGCCTGAGCAACTTGCCTGGAAACAATACAACAAGCCTTACAATGCCTTGGATCTCCTGTGGAATCAGCTTCTACAAGCTCTGCTAAATGCCTTCTTTAATCTTAAATTATGTAGTCTTCCATGCCCTGACCCAGAAGGTCAGTTAAGTAAATTCTTTTCTTGTAAACTCTACTAAACTTTTTTTTCCATTAAGACAAGAGATTCCTCATTCTTTTCCCATATAATTTTTTTTCTGTGTTATTCAGTAAATACATGTACAAACCTCTTTGTTGGGGACAGATGACAGACAGAAGATACAGGGAAGAAAAAAATGAAGAATTCAGATTTGGACTCGCTTTTGTTGTAAGCTACTACAGAAGGTTTTTAATGTGGCACTGTCGTGCAGAGCTAGGTCAATTAGCATGCAATGCTGTGGCTGGCCAATCTACCCTTTTTTTAATTTTGAGACATGATGCCATTAAATTGCCTAAGATGGCCTTGAACTTCCTTTGGGGCAGGCTGACCTGAGCTGGCAATTTTCTTGCCTCAGCCTCCTAGAATATGAGATGATAAGCATGAGCCACCAGGCCTGGCTTATTTTTTTTTTGTCTTAATGTTCTTGTTTTGTCTGTCAATCCTAATTTCTCTGTCTGTCCAAGTCAGTCTCTATCAGTGATATCACCACCATTCCTGGCACTGTTTAACAAAATGAAGTTTCTGATACAGCTTTGCTACCTACGCTAACACAATGCTCTGTTGCAGACCCCCAGAACTTTCCTTATGTCTTGCCCACTGAGCAGCCAGTTATTCCTTACATTTAACTGTAAGTTAAACCTTACAGTTTTGATAATAACTTCTGTGTCAGTTAGGGTTTCTATTGCTATGAAGAGACACCATGACTATGGCAACTCTTTTCCTAAAACTTTCTTTTTATTTATTCTTTGTGTCGCTCACATCATGCATCTCCGTCCCGTTCATTTTCCATCCCTTCGTATCCGCCCTCTGCATTGCAGCCCCCTCCCCCAATTTAAGAGAAAAAAAGAAAAGAACAAAAATCTCTTCATGGAAGCTGTAGTGTGACACAATGAGTCACACAGTAAACACTTTTATTCATACATCTTTATGTGCAAGTGTTCATTGCAAAGAGTCTTTGGTTTGATTTGAGGCCTCTGGTTTCTGCTACACTATCAATGCTGGGCCCTCACTGGAACTCCTCTTGGATGTCCTGCTGTTGCCTTGTGTTGTGGAGATCCTGTAGCTTTGGGTCTGCTGGACCAGTCCCCTCATGTGCTCCAGCAGATCACAGATGATGTGGATATTGGGGTGGGCCAAACCATAACCCTGGGGCTGGGCCTGGGTGGTTACAGGTTGGTCAGCCTGCCAGCTCTTCTTTGTCCTCACCACCGGAATGAGCTCTCCTTCATTGTCCTAGTGAATTCACCCCTTGCAGCTATGACTAAGGGGCGGGACCAATGTCCTCAGGGTTGGATCTTCCACACCTGTAATTTCAGGGCCAGCTCTACTGTGTTGCCCAGGGAGGTGTAGGGGCCACTCTCCTTAGTGCTGCAGCTGATGTGGGGCAGGGCTTGCTCTCCCTCTCTTATGACATCAGGGCCAGCTCTCTAAACCTGCCTTAGGCATTGATGGGGAAAGGACATCTCTCTCCTGCCCATGCTGCCATATAACAGGTCAATTATATGTGAACAGCTCTTCTATGCTCACAATATCAGGACTGGCTCACCCACACCTCTGCCAATAGGGTTGGCTATATTGTGCTGTCTAGGCTAGGTGCAGGGCCTGCTCTCTGACCACAGCAACTCTTATAAAGGAAGAAATTTAATTGGGGCTGGCTTACAGTTCAGAGATTTAGTCCATTGTCATCATGGTGGGCAGTGTGGTGGTAGACAGACATACATGGTGCTGGAGAGGTAGCTGAGAGTTCTACATCCAGATCCAAAGGAAGCAGGATGAGACTGTGAGACACTGGATCTAGCTTGAACATCTGAAACCTCAAAGGCCACCCCCCAGTGGCACACTTCCTCCAATAAGGCCACACCTCCTAGTAGTGCTACTTCCTGTGAATCTATGGGGGCCATTTTCTTTCAAACCACCACAACCCCTTATAAGATAAAAGCTTTATGAGTGTTCTTTCTAACTCTAAAGGTTGCCTTTTCAGCCTGTTGCCTTTGCTGTGCAGAAGCCATAGTTTGATACTGTTGCACTTGTCCACTGGTCTTGTCATTTCTTGCTTGTGCTTTTGACGTCACATCCAAGACATTCTTGCCAGGACCAATGCCCATCTACTCTTACTTTCATGCTTTGTTCTAGGGTTTAAGTTTTAAGGCTTTAAAATTCTTCATCCACTTAGGACTCACCCAAAGGATGATGAAAAACATTCGGCAATAAAACATTCAGATTCAGTGTAGCAAATAAAATGACAAAGATCCATTGAGTTTTCTCTCAGGAAAATTTGTTTATGTCTTAGACACAGTGCATAGGGGCTTTTAGGAGCCTTACTGTGTCATGAGAGGTTATGTCTAGCAGACTAGGATGAAGAAAATCACACAGCTTCACAGAGTTAAACAAATGCAACATAAAAGAATGCAACACATATTTGCATCATTAAACAAATATTCTACAGCATGAAAGAATGTAATACATCTTAGTATTTCACAACATACAATAAATACGCTCTAGATATGTATTCCCTTTTGATTTGTGTGTCATGTTATTCGCTCTTTGGAAGTTATACTTTTGCGATACCCGCATATCCAGCCTCAAAAGATATCTTCATGCTCTATTTCTCTAGCTAATTTATGAACAAATATGTTTCATATTTGTGTGTATATATATGTGTGTGTGTATGTGTGTGTGTGTGTGTGTGTGTGTGTGTGTGTCGGGGAAGAGAATGTGGATCTCTGTGATACAACTATGACATAGGGAATTTGTTCATCTAGAAAACTAAGACTGTGAAGTATTGAATATTCAGAGTAATTATCATTTACTACCTCTGTGATCTTGGGAAAGTAACTCAATTTTCCTTTGCATAAGTTTATGCAATTTCCCTTCTATAAATTTATGATAATATCTGTTAGTTAGGCTATGTCTTAGTTACTTTCTGTTGTTGTAAGACACCATGGCTAAGAAAACTTGTAGAAAAAAATAATTTATTTGGGGCTTATAGTTTTAGAGGGTTAGAGTCCATGATTGTTGTGATGGGGGAACATGGCATCAGGCAGGCAGGCATGGTACTGGAGTAGTAGTTGAGATTTTATGTCTTGATCTACAAGTGCAAGGCAGAGCAAACTATCTGGGAATGGTGAAGACTTTTGAAACCTTAAAGCCCAACCCAGTGATATACCTCCTTCAACAAGGCCACATCTCCTAATCCTTCTCAAACATTTACACCAATCAAGTATTCAAACACAACCTATTGGGATCTCACTCAAACAGGCTATTATGAGGATTAAATAACTTGATATCTATGAAGAGCTCAATTTAGTGTCTGAAAACAACAGACAGGTATGGTTCAAATCATTACATTTGCATTTCAGGTTCACAGAGTACACAGTTAGAATCTTTGCAATTCACCACTTCTCAGTTTATCTGCTAGTTCACACTGTTGTATCTTGTATCTTCCAAAGCAGAAGCATTGGTCTTTTTCATCTCATTTAATACTTTAGAACATAGGCTTGTCATCTCCTTATCAAAGGTTTCTATTTATCTTATGGAAACTTGGAGGGAATTCCTGGTGACTTTTTTGCCAACCAAATGTGGCAGAAGTGACATTCTGGAATGTATAAAATTGGAGCACAAGAAACCATCTATCTTATAGAACACTTGCTTATGGAATCCAGATACTACATCTTGACAAGCCCAAGTCACAGGAGAAGTTGCCTGTGGGCACTCCAGTTCATTGTTCTGTTTTATCTTCAGGAAATTGCCCACATCAAAGGTCAACCATATGGTTGGTTTATTTTGAATGTTCATGTTAGTTAAACATTCAAGTGATTCTCACCAGCATCAGACTGAAGTGATGTGAGACTTTCCAAGTAAGAGGCTTACAACTGAGCTCCACCAATCTGCAGATCCATGGTAGATATAATAAATGTTTGTGAAAGCACTAGGCTTTGGGATCATTAGTCATGTGACAGTGAACTACTACTGCTTGCATCTTTTAGTCTCCTTGCAAGGACTCTAAGAATAAGAGCTTTCTTGGTTTATCTTACCGGCCAATGGCTCAATGTAAACAGAGTACTATAAGTAACTACAAACTAAAATTATAGCCATTTCAAACCACCATTCCTCTCAGACATGAGCTAAGTAGGATATAAGTTCACAGCTCATTTGTAGCCATTCACTGCATAAATATTTGAAAATGATAAGCTGTCTTTTTTTTTTTTTTGGTGCTTCCTGATTTGAACTCCACTCTCTTAGGAATTCTGAATTTGCCTTTTCATCAAAGTAACCCTGGCTTTTATTGAGTGCCAAAAGTTTTGAAGCCCTACTTGGGGAAAAAAACTTAAAAACACACTATTTAAAAACTGCAAACTGGATAAAGAGATGGCTCAAAAATTAATAGCATTTGTTGCTCTTATGGAACCTGAATTCCATTCTAAGAGCCCACGTGTAGCTCATAACCATTTGTAATCCAGTTCCAGGAGATTTGATGGGCTCTTCTGACCTTGACAGGTGCCAGGCACACATTCAGTGCACTTACATACATACATACATACATACATACATACATACATACAAAATATTCATATAAATAAAATAAAATAAATACATTTAAAAATAAGCAAAAAACTGTAAGTAATTTTATATCCCTTGAGGAAACTGTAGATGGTCCTTTGTGGCAGACAAAACTTTGATTTAGAGACAGAAAAACTTAAATTATACAAAGCTATCACCAAATCTCTTTTAAAGATATAGAGGTTTGAGGCTGCCACTCCAAAGTGCTCAGTGTTTTGAACAACAGTGTAGGATTTATCTTATTGGTACACCAGTGTCATTTTGTAGATATTATCTTCAAAGCAGGGGTCTTCAAGCTTGAAATTACTCTTTCTTAGAGATTTATGTTATTTACGTGTATGGATGTTTTAACTTCACATGTTTATGTGCACCACATGTGTGCAGTGACCATGTAGACCTTAAGAGAGAACCAGATGCTCTGGAACTGAACTTACACACAATGTTGAAGCAACATGTGTGTGCTGGAAACCCAACTTTAGTCCTCTGCAAAAGCAATAAGTGGTCCTAACCTCTTCGCCCTCTCCCAGACCCCAAATTTCTTTTTTTTTTAATATATTAGAAACATTCTGCATTATTTTTATTATGATTAGTTTATTTTCCTATATTAAAACACAAAAGAAATAGGGATTGAACACCTGTCATATTCTAGGCATTGTTTGAGGTGCTGGGGATGACCCTGAATGCAGAGAGTGTATGAATTATGCAATGACTGCAGGTGAGCCAAGCCATTCATTTTCTACATGTGGCATTGTTCAAGATAGAAAAAAATTCATGTTTTGTGAAATGTATTAATGATGTTCAGTGTTAATCTAATATCACCAAAAGGGCACAAGGCGTCTGGAATGACAGCTGTTAATGCTGTCAGTTGGCTAGGGAAGGACCAACTGACATGGGCAGCAACAAGGAGTCAGAAAGGAGTCCTCCCAGGAAGGTAAAGATATCCTCCCTCCAGGGTCCTGTCAGTCAAATACAGAACAGCAGCAGGTCATTCTTCAGTGATAGGGTCCTGAGAGAGAGGACTAGGGAGTCAGAAGATAAGGAGACAGGTAAGTTTGGGAGTGGGAGGTCTTGAATAAACTATGTCTTATTCCAAGCAAACTTATTAAGAAGTACAGCATCTTATATACTGTTTCCAGGGGAGAAAAGGAAAAAGTCAGCAGAGACTATCATACAAGGAGATGAAGTCAGTGGGAAGCTAATCAAACAAAGTTACACAAGAGAAACATGGGACATCTCAAGAGGATTGCAGACTGAGAATACAGAGCCCTTTATATTGGGAAGAGTTAGGTTCTCAGGACCCACAGCTCCCTCAAGGCCATTACCTGCTCGGCCAGTCATATTCCTCATCTTAGAGAAGAAGTTGTGTTTCTTCTCTCTATCTCAGGACCTCAGAGAAAAGCTCCCAAGACCCTGGCCCCAGCCTATTACCAGCTCTGCCAGGTATAGGCCTGGTTTTATACAAGAAACTACATTCCTTTCCCATACATCAGAGCCTCAAGAAAAGTCAGTGGGAACCTCAGATCCAAGCCTCTTGAAAGTTGAAAAACTACTGTCTGCAAAATATTGAAATTACTATGTCAGTGTTAATAGATGTTTGATTAAATGTCTATGAAATACAGCATTGTGTCAACAACATTAATTGTTAAAATTAGTATTCATTAAAATGTTATTACACTTTGCAAATAATTAATTGTTCGCATTATCTCATTTTGTAAGAATTCTCAGAAATGTACAATGATTGCCAAGAAATCATTCCTAATGCTCAATTAAACGAGTTGCCAAATAATTTAAAAAATTTATCTATATCATCAGTATCAAATTAATATGGGATGTGAGTATGTATCAACATGTTTATAGAAGGTAGAATGTGGTCTCAGAAAGTTTGTGAGCCTTGAAGCAATGACAGTTCTCAGTGCTGAGCTAATTTCCCAGAACCTCTTCAGCAATGGTGAGTAGTCCCCTACCTGTAAGGAGCAATCAGGGCTACTTTAAAATTGTTTATCACTGTTATATGATTTAGAAAAAAGTCACCTCTTCTAGGTAGATGCAATCCCAACCAAGAACAGAACTTCACAATGTGGGGTAGAGTATATTTCAGCCTTGTGTGATTCCTTGTTCAGGGTGTAGCTTTCACAGTACAGCCATGAATAGTGTCCTGTGGACTTGCCCACACCTGTCTGTACTTGTTGGCTGTCTATGGTCACTTTCCCTTCAACAATCTTGAAACCTTGGTTTTCAGAGAAAAATTTGGCTTGGTTATTGTGTTCTTGTAGGAATTAGGTATAGGATGTAGGAAGGGGGAGAGTGAAGACTCATATTTGAGACAAGAAGAACAAGATAGGTTTGTGTCAGATCTGAAAACAGATGTGTCTAATAGAGAAGGAATGTGATTAGGGTCATTATCAGGACAGTGTGGACCAGAGCATGATAGTATCATTATAGAACATTAGGCAGAATGCTCTAGAGCCCTGAAATGAATAGAGACTTATGTCAGCACACAGCGTGATAGTCAGACAGCGTGGCCCGAGCCTTGTAAATAGGGTACTTAAAGTAAGATTTATCTCATAGTTACAGGTTATTGAAACCAAGACAGATGATGACACTGTTCTTTTGCAGAGGCTCTCACATAACAAAAAAGCTCAAGAAGAATTTTAAAAAGTTCACTAAAATATAAAAATAAATTTACTTTTGCAACTTACTCTTTAACATGTCAGCAGTTATCTTAAATGTAAATTAACAAACTGAAAGACAGAGATTAGTGAGTAGCTAAGTAAACAGCCCATCTGTATGCTGTTTACAGAAAATTTATTTCAAACTCAGCAACACATAGAATAAAAGGAGAAAAAGGGTCTACCACGCAAATATTAAATTTCTCTAAAGCAGTACACACAAGCACGCACACATGCACACACACACACACACACACACACACACACACACACACACTAAATCAACTTCCAAAGAAAGAAAAATGAAAATGACTAAAGACAGTGAGGAATATCCCCCAATGACAAAAGGAACTCCCCACCAAAAAGAGAAGTGATCCTAAATGTGTGACCACTAAGCATCACAGCCTTAAATATACATGGCCTAAAAAAATGATAGAGCTGACAGAATTGTCACATATGCAAATATTTCTGGAGACTTCAGAATGCCTTTTTATATCCAATAGAATACCAGGCAGACAGCAGGTACAATGCAATTTGAACAATGCAATTAGTAAACGTGACCCAATAGTCACATGTGGAACACTGTAGTCAGCGAGAACAGAGCCCATGAATTGTGTCTTAGTCACTGTTCCACTGCTGAGAAGAGACACCATAGCCACACAACTCTTTTAAAAGGAAGCGTTTAATCGGGACTTGCTGACAGTTTCAGAGGCCTACTAAAGTATCATCATGGCAGGGAGCATAATGACAAGGAGCATGGCTATAGGTAGGTATGGAGCTGGAGAAACAGCTGTGAGCTACATCATGATCTATAAGCAGAAAGAGAGAGAGAGAACTGGGCCTGACATTGGCTTTTGAACCCCGCCCCCTGTTAGATCCCCTTCTTGAATCCCACCTTTATTCCCTGGAGACCATGCCTCTTGGTAAGGACCCAGGGTCCTATTAGTGCTTTCCTGTTGTTCCTTTAAACCTTTCCTCTGAACTCTTCTTTGTAGCAGGAATCTTAAAGAGTCTTATTAATAAAATCAAACCTGAGGCCAGTTATTGGGGTGAATGCTGGGAGATCAGAGAAGCAGAACAAGCCAAAGCTACCTCACCTCGCCAGTTCCTCAGCTGGTCTTGTTTCTTTAGACTGGATGCTTCTGAGTCTTCATCCAGAATGAATCTCAGCTGAACTGCTGCTCCAAAGCCTAAAAGCTTAACCAGCCAAATGCTTCTAGTTTCTGGTCTTCACGCCTTATATATCTTTCTACTTTCTGCCGTCACTCCCTGGGATTAAAGGCTGGATTTCTGGGATTAAAGACATGTGCTACCACTGCCTATCCTCATGTTTAATATTGTGGCCATCCTATTCTCTGACCCCAGATAAGTTTATTAGCCTGCACAATATTTCGGGGAACACAATACCCTGTTTTTGTCTAAAAATTTAAAAAGCTTATAACTAATACAAGAAAAATCATATCCAATAAGTATATACAATATACACAGTCAAGATTACATTAATGATGTTTACTCCATTAACATTTGACAGATTCAGGCGAAAAACTCCATTATATATAACAATGTCCAGTCCAGTAACATTTGAAAAACTCAGACAAAAAAAATTTCATTACTTATCCTATTTAAAATAAGTAGTTCCTTTCTAAAAGTAGATTCAAAATTTGATCTTTTTTCTTATCATATTCATATTCTCTTTTTTCTTTTCATAAAAGTTTTAATAATCTACCTTTTGTCATTTTTATATCTTTCCCTTTTTCTTTTTAGTGTAGATTCAATGATCTACCCATTTATCCTATTATTTCTTTATCTTTTTTCTCAGGGTAGATTCAGTGATCTACCTCATATCTATATTCTCCCTTTTTTTTTTTTTAAAAACAAAAACTCTATTTTTGGGTTAATTGTCAAGTCCCGTATCATTTATCCAGCCACTTCATGAGAAGGTGCAGGGCTTGTCTCAAGTCCTTGTTCAAGTAATCTGTCAGGCTAGATCATCTCAGCTAGCCATCTCAAAATTGTCCTGAGCAGTTTGTAGTCCAAAGCCAATCTTTCCGTGGTGTTAATCAGCTTAATGGCTTTACCATAGTTCTTGTGGAATCATCATTGTGGGGTCCTGTCATTCTTTTGAAGATTTCAAAGTCACTGTTAGCCATGGTCATGGTTCCCTGCAGATTTTTTTTTTTTTTTTGTGCCTCCTCTGTGATTTGGAGTAATCACAGTCTAATAAATGTCTGTCTCTCAGGACCACGAATGTTCTTCCCTAGAAGAGAATATCTTCACAGCAATTTCTCCCCACCATTTGTCTTGCCAAATGTTTCCAAACTGACCTTTGCCGATGCTTTCTTGTAACACGATGGTCCTGGCAATTCTTCTCTGAACAAGCAGTAGTAAACTCTTTGTCCCAGGTAGCAGCATCATCGCAGTCACCAACATGATGAAAAGCAGCCGGCAACTGATGCCTCCATAGTCCCACAGCTGCCACCATTTGTGGCTAGGCCGAAGCTTAGCAAGCCTCCTAGGCTGGCCTCAAACGCAGGATCCTCCTGCCTTTGCCTCTTCCAGTAAATCCTACCGGCGTGTGCCACCACAGCCAGCAGAGTATAGCTCAGGTCTGAGCAGGGGACCGCAAGGCCACAGGCAAGCAGCTTTTTTTGTGAATTCTTACCATGAACGTTGGGCGCCAGATGTAAACCTTAACCTTCACTGCTTTTGCTGTCTTTCCTTTCTGCAAGAGAGTTACTTCCTATGTCCTGTCTTTTATACAGACTTTCTGTTCTGCCTTCTCATGGGTTGTAAACCCAGCCACATGACCTCCTCGTCACTGCATGTCTGTACAGACCTCCAGATCTTCTATAGTTGGTATTGAGATTAAAGGCATGTGTCGCCATGCTGGCTGTATCCTTGAACACACAGAGATCCTGCCTAGCTCTGCCTCCCAAATGCTGGGATTAAAGGTGTGCACTACCACCACCCAGCTTCTGCTATGGCTTGCTCTGACTCCAAGGCAACTTTATTAATATACAAATAAAATCACATTTCAGTATAAATAAAATATCACTATATTTCTCCATTCATTTATGTTACTCACCAATCCTCAGAAATGCTGTCTGCCAGAGACCCCACAGAAACTATGCTTGTTTTGGATTCAGAGTAAGCAACAACAACAAAAGCAAGGGAAACCCACTGAACAAATATGAGGCCAGATATCTACAACAAGAAACATCTCAAACATCAAATCTCCAGATGCCAAGATCCCATCACCCAAACCTAAGCCTGAATAGCCAAGACACATGACTCCCCAGAAGCCAGCAACCCTATTACAATAGGTCCTGGGAAAAGCAATTTAGCTGAATCATAAGACAAGTACTTCAAAATAGAAATGAATATGCTCAAGGACCTTAAAAGAATACATTTAAATGTCTTAATGAAGAATCTGAAAACACAAAGAGTTGAATGAAATAATGAAACCATTTCAAGACATGAAAGTGGAATTTAAAAAAGAAATAGAATCACCAAAGAAAACCCAAATAGAAATAAAATAGGAAATGAAAAACTTTGGTTGTCAAAACAAGAACCTCATTGGTAAGTCTCATCAACCAAATACAAGGCATGAAAGAGAGAATCTCAGGTCTTGAGGACAAGGAAGAAGAAATGAATAGCTCAGTCAAAGAAAATGTTACATATAAAAAAGAAAAAAATATCAGGCATACAAAGCATCCAAGAATTCTAGAACACTATGAAGAGAGAATACCTATGAATAATAGGGATTGAGGATGAAGAGGAAACCTAGGTCAAAGGTAGATATTTCAAGCAGGGTTTCTCTAAAAATATTTAACATAAAATCTTAGAAGAAACTTTCCTAACCTAATGAAGGAGGTGCCTATCAAGACACAAGTATACAGAACACCAAATAGACTGAACCAGAAAAGAAATTCCCAATGTCACATAATAATTAAAACACTAAATATATTGAACAAAGAAAGAATATTAAAAGGTGCAAAGGAAAAAGACCAAATCACATATAAAGGCAGACCCATTAAAATAATACCCAACTCTTCCATGGAGGCTCCAAAAGCCAGAGGAGTATAGACAGATGTTCTACAAACTCTAAGAGACCATAGCAGACCCAGACTGCTATACTGAGCAAAACTATCTATCACAATAAATTGATAAACAAACAAACAAAGAAACAAAGATTCCATAATAAAACCAAATTTAAGCAGATCTATCTTCCAATCTAGTTCTACAGAAGGTGCCAGAAGGAAAACTTGAATCTGAAAAGGTTAACTACACCTAATAAAACACAAAGAATAAACAATTCCAGATCAGCAAATCAAAAGAAGGGGGGAAAAACCCCACACTATAACAACAAAAGAACAGGAATCAATAAACTATCAACACTAATGACTTCAATTCCCAAATGATAAGACACCGAGTAACAGATCGGATTAGAAAACAAGATCCAACTTTCTGCTATATCCAAGGAACATACTTCACCATCAAGGATAAACATTATCTCACACTAAAAGGGTAGAAAAAGATTCCAAGTAAATGGATGGAATAAGCAAGTAGGTGTATCCATTTTAATATATGGTAAAATAGACCAGATTAAAGCTAATCCAAATATATAGGGAAGTACATTACATACTCATCAAAGGAAAAATTTACCAAGAGGAGATTGTGATTCTAAACATTTATGCACCAAACACAGGGTACCCAAGTATATATATATATATATAAAACCCTAAACACTATACAAGCAAAGTCACACATTGACCCTCATATAATGATAGTGGGTGGTTTAAGTACCCAACTCTCAACTATAGATAGGTCATCCAAATAAAAATTGAACAGAGAAAAAAATTAACAGAGTAATGGTTGAGTCAAATAAGGTCATAAATCAAATGATTCTAGTAGACATCTATAGAATATTGTGTTCAAATACTAAAGAATACACTTTCTTCTCAGTAGCCAAGAGAATTGTCTCCAAAACTGACCACATAGTTGGACCCAAAACACGTCTCAACTGATAAAAGAAAATTTAAAAAACACCTTGCAGCCTATCTGACCACCATGGATTAAAGCTGAATATCAACAATAGAGTATGGAAGAAAGTATAGAAGCTCATGGAAACTAAACAACTCTGCTGAATGAAAATTGGGTTAAGACAGAAATCAGGAAAGAAATAAAAATTTTTTAAAAAATTTAATGAAAATCAAAACACAACATACCTAAGCCGATGGGAAACAATAAAAGTGGTTCTGAGAAGCAAGTTCATAGCACTAAGTGCCTAAATAAAACAAAACAAAACAAACAAACAAAAAACTGGAGGGATCCCATATTAGTAAATTAGTGATATACATGATGTCTTAGTTAATATTCTACTGCTGTCAAGAGACATCATGACCATGACAACTTTTTGTTGTTGTTGTTTTTTGAGACAGGGTTTCTATGTGTAGCTTTGAGCCTGTCCTGGAACTCACTCTGTAGACCAGGCTGGCCTTGAACTCACTGAGATCCACTGGCCTCTGCCTCCAGAAGGCTGGGATTACAGGCATGTACCACCACCTCCCAGCTGACCATGACAGCTCTTATAAAGGAAAACATTTAACTGGGGCTAGCTTGCAGGTTCAGAGTCAGTGCATGATTGTCGTGGCAGGAAGCATGGGATCACACAGGCAGACATGGTGCTGGAGAAGAAGTGGAAAGTTCGATATCCAGATCCACAGGCAGCAGGAAGAGAAAGTGACACTGGGCCTGGCTTAAGCACTTGAAACCTTGTTAAGTCCACCCCCAGTGACATCTACTCCAACAGGGCCACGGCTTCTAAAAGTGCCACTCCCTATGAGCCTCTGGAGACCATTTTCATTTAAAGAACAACACCTGAAAGCTCTAGAACAATAAAGGAGAAATAATACTCAAAAAGAGCAGGAGGAAATAATCAAAGACATGGCTGAAATCAATGAAATAGAAACAAAAGTACAAAGAATCAATGAAACGCAGAGGTAGTTCTTGAAGAAAATTAACAGGACAGATAAACCCTTAGCCAAATTAACCAAAAGATGAAGAGAAAATATCCAAATTAATATAATTGGATTTGAAAATGGGGGCATTACAATAGACAACAATCACATTCAGAGAATTACAAGGACGTACTTTAAAAAATCTGTTTCTACCAGCTGGAAAACATAGAAGAAATGGATAATTTTTTGATATAAATGACCTATTTAAGTTAAATCCAGATGAAATAAACAATTTAAACAGACACCTAATTCCTAGTGAAATTGAAGCAGTAATTAAAAATCTCCCAACCAAAAAAAAAAAAAAAAAAAAACCAAAACACCCCCAAACCAAAACAAACAAACAAACAAACAAACAAAACCCAACAAAACCCAAAATCTCAGGGCTAGATGGATTCAGAGCAAAATTTTACCAGACCTTCAATGAATTAACATTATTATTCCTCAAATTATTCCATAAAACAGAAACTGAAGGAATATTTACTGATTCATTTTGTGACTCCACCATTATCCATATAACTGAACTAACTCAAAAGAAAAACTGTAGACCACATCCCTTATGAACATAGATGTAAAACCAATTTCAATGAAATATTTGCAAACTGAATTCAAGGACACAGCAAAAAGATTACTCACCACAATCAAGCTGGTCTCATCACAGAGATGCAGGGATGGTTTAACGTAAGTAAACTTTTATTGAAACATAATACACACCATAAACAAACTGAAAGACAAAACCATCTCATTGGACGCAGAAAAGTCCTTTGACAAAATGAAACATAAACTTATAAAACTACTGGAGAGAAAAAGGATACAAGGGACATATCTCAATAAAATAAAGGCAATTTTCAGCATGCCTACAACTAATATCAACTTAAATGGAGAAAAACTCAAAGAATTTCCATTAAAATCAGAAACAGGACAAGGATTATGTCCACTCTCTCCATACCAATTCATTATAATATTTGTAGTCTTAGCTAAAGCAGTAAGACAACTGAAGGAGATCAAAAGGATGCAAATATGAAAGACAGAAGTCAACAAATCTTTATTTGTAGATGATGTGATTATATATATAAACGACCCTAAAAACTCCACCAGGAAACTTCTACAGCTGATACACTTTTAGCAAAGTAGCAGGATATAAAATTAACACACAAAAATCAGTAGCCTTTCTATATAGAAACTACAATCAGAGAAATAAATCAGGAAAATAATAGCTTTTATATATCCTCAAAAGTATTCTGGGATAACTTTAGCCAAGCAAGTGAAAGACTTGTATAATAAAAACATTAAGATATTGAAGAAGATAACAGGAGATGGAAAGACCTCTCATGCTCATGGATCAGTAGGATTAATACTGTGAAATGGTCATTCTACCAAGAGCAATCTACAGATTCATCTCAATCTCCATAAAAATTCTAACATAACTCTTCCCAGAAACTGAAAGAATAATCTTCAACTTCCATTGGAAACAGAATAAAATAGAGATAGCTAAAACAATGCTACATAATAAAAGAACTGCTTGAGGTATTATGTTGCCAAATTTCAAATTCTACTATGGAGCTATAGTAATAAAATCACATGAAATTGGCATAAAAACAGACATGTTGATCAATGCAATTGAAGAATCAGGCCTAATTCCACATACCCATGGACACCAGAGTTTTGACATAAAAGCAAAAAAAAAAAATGAATTCTGGAAAAAAGACAGTGTCTTCAACAATTGGTGCTGGTCAAAGTTGATGTATGTTGAAAAAGTGAAAATAGATCCATATCTATTACTCTGCATAAAATTCAATTCCAAAGGATCAAGGACCTCAATTAAGAACAGATACTCTGACTCTACTAAAACAGAAAGTAGGGAATATTCATGAATGCATTGGCACAAGAAAGGACTTTCTGAATAGGACACTAAAACCAACAATTAATAAATGGGAACTCATGAATTTGGAAGTGTTTCTGTATAATAAAGGATATCATCATTTGGACAAACAGCAGACTACAGAATGGGAAAAGATTTTCACCAATTATGTATCTGATCGATAGCAAGTCTCTAAAATATAGAATGAACCAAGACAACTGAACATCAAGAAAACAACCAAATTAAAAGTGGAGTACAGTCTAAACAGAAATTCTCAAAAAATGAAACACACAAGTGGCTGGGAAACGCTTAAAGAAATGTTCAACATCCTTAGCTACTAGGGAAATGCAAATTAATACTGATTTGATATTTAATCTTAAGCAAATCAGAATGGTCAACATCAATAAAACAAATGATATCTTAGGCTGATGAGGATGTGGGCTAAGGGGAACACTCAACCACTTCCAGTAGGACTACAAACTTGTATAGCCACCATGGAAATTAATGTAGTAGGTTCTACAGGAAGCTGGAGATGGATCTACCTCAAGATCCAGCTCTTGGGCATGTACCCCAAGGACTCTCCACTCTACTACTGGGGTGTTCATCCGTGTTCATTGCTGCTCTATTCAAAATAGCCAGAAATTGGAAACAACCTAGATATGTATCAACTGATGAAATAGTACAATTTATGGTACATTTACACAATGGAATATTACTTGGCTGTTAAGGTAAATTAAGTTTACATGAATAGAATTAGGTAAAGAATAGAACTGGGGAAAAATTATACTGTGTAAGGGAACCCAGATCCCTAAAGACATATATTGTACATTCTTTTTTATACACGAACGTTAGCTTTTTAGCTTTTGACATGTGTGTTACAATCTGAATAAACACAAAAGTTAGGTGCCCGAGGGAGACTCTCCCAAGAAGTGAGAAATAAAATATAGGACAGAGAGATAAAGAGAACTAGAATAGGAGGATTAAGGAGGCAAGGGGATGATAGAGAAGTGTAAAGGAGAGAATATGGGGAGGGCGATTTGAAAAACCACATGGAAACTTACTATTGCAGAAACTTCTTGAAATATATACATACAGGACAGGAATATAAATGGAGTCACTACATAACACAATTGCCCAATTTGACATCTTATACCATCAAGTAAAACCTCCAGTTCCAAGAATGGGTTACATCTTGTTGAGTCATTGCCCAAACAGGTCCCATGAAACCCCAAGCGTCACAGGCTATTGCCAAGACTATTGGTTGCTCTCCACAACCACTCCTAAAGACAACATGTAAGTCATCAAACATGAAGAAATCTAGCTGCATCCTAACTAGAAGCTTCATCTCTACTGATTAGTGTTCATGGTATGGGAAGGTACTCTGCACATTACCAAAGAAGAAAGTATTATCAACACCACCCAGATACAAATACTTCACCCTACAACAGTGACTTCCCTGTAAGATATACTGGGTGAGTAGTGGCATAAATGTTATGGGAGTAACTAATGACCTTTTAATTTGATTTAAGGTCCACTCCATTAGATGGAACTCTTACCTGACACTGCTCAAGTAGTCAAGAACCTGGGACTAGATGGGTCGTGGATCTAAGGGAAAACCTAATTATTGTTCTGCTAAAGGAAATAGGAGTAAAATGACTCCTAGTGACACATTGCTATCCCCAGAGATCAGCGCCTCACTCAACCCTCATCAGGAAAGCTTCTTCTTGTAGCAGGTGATCATTAACAAAGAGGGCTGATGTTTGTGGCTTAGCGGCTGCACATGGATTTACTGATATCTTAATTATCATCTGTGGCCCCCACACATCTGCAGTCAGTACCCTGCTGGCCACTCAGGCTGCAGCCTGGCAGGACTTCCAGTCCTGTGGCCCTGGCAGCTGCGATATATAGGTTTAAATTAAGTCTCTGCTGTTCTATTTATCAATAAGCCTAGGGAGTCAAAGGCTGAGGTGAAGACCTGCTAGCTCAGAGAGGCTGAGTAGCAACTAGCTGACCTTGCTTTTTGACTGGAGACACCACAAGAGACACAGCTCTTCCCTCATCCCAGAATCAAAAGGAAGCTCACACTCTAGTCTCTGCTCTTTCCTACTGGTGCATCTTCTCTATCCAAATTGTTGGCTTCTCTATGGCAAATTCTGGTCAGCTAGTTATTGGCTCCCCCCCCCCCCCCCCCCCGGTTCAAGATAAACTTTATGGACAGACGGACAGCCTGGAGTATGACAATGCTATCAAAACTTCCCATAACACAGGTCTACAATTAGACATGTGAAGAGTGAGAGGCTTTGAAGCATTCAGCTAGAAGTGGAATGTTGTCATCGAACACTTCCCCTCAGGGTTCAGGGAGCTATGCAAAAGAGGAGGAGGAAAGATTGTCTGAGTCAGAGGGATGGATGGCTCCAAGGAAACAGTGTCTTTCAGACACAACAGGATCGATACACATGAACTCTCATACACTGTCACAGCATGCACACTGTCACAGCATGCACAGAGCCGACGTAAGTTCAAAACCAGAAGAGTTTTCAGCACTGAGAGGGAGGAACAGACACAGGGTCCCACTCCCAACCAAGAAACTGTCTGTTACTGATACTCGGTGTCAACAAGGAAATCAGTTTTCTCCAATGGAGTCTTGCGGGATGAGTCAGTGACACCCCAAAGCAGGCCCCATGCCCAGGAGTGGCCAGCACAAAATGAACTCAGTGGTATTTTTGTGGGCTTCTGGTTTTGTTTCAGTTTGTTTTGTCTTATGTATCTTTTCCTTGTCAGTTTGGTTTTCATTTCTGTGGGTTTCTTTTAATTTCTTTTTTTGAGAGAGAAAGAATATCAAGTTAGGCAGCTGGGAGGTGGGGAGGATCTTGGAGGAGTTGGGGAGGGGAAAACATGATCAGAATATGAAGATATCTTTAATAAAATGAAAGTAATAAATATCTCAACATAGGGATATTTTTGAAAGAGGCAACATTGGTTCTCACTTTCAATTGCTCTAAAGATTCTGAATTGTAAGAGAAAAATAAATTGAAAATAAAAATAAAGAAAAAAAAATAAAACATGCTTTCTTTTCAGAGACCAGGGCAGCTCATCCACCACAGGAGTATTAGTGTGAGCCGTAATCATTAAGAGCATTCCCAAAAGAAAAGCACACAGCTTACCCTAAGAAGCCATTTGGCTTCTCTGCATCCCTACCTGGTTCCGTAACCTTCTTCAATGGGCTTGCATAAACAAGGACAGCTGTGGACCCAGTGCCCCTCTGGGGCCAGATAGGTGTCCATTTCAGGCATGATTATTTTGAAGTCAGTCACAAACTCTAACTCACATGCTTCTGTTCCTTAATTTGCTTCTGTGCAAAGGCAAGTGGATTAATTCTCTGATAAATATGCATTAGAATATTAGTCTTCCAAAACTTCTGAATCTATGTAGAATTAGTCCAAAGCCTCATGAAGAATCTCTAATTTCAGTGCTTCAATTCCACCTGCTGCCTCCCTCTTTAACAGACAATAAATAGAAACCTGTCTTCCTCAGTTTTGAAGAGGACTTAGTGCTTTCTAGCTTGAGACATCTTCCCTGAACAAGACGACCAACACATGACCACAAGGTGGGAGCGTGTCCAGAAAAGCAGTCAATGCTGAGCCAGCAACTTCATCTGGTACTTAGGGATTCTGCAGCCATCCTTCACCTCACCCTAGGAAAGAACTGAAAATGAATTTTCTACCTCTTTTGTGAAACCCAATGTAATGTTAGTACTTGGAATGAGTTTTAGTTGCAATGTCACATAGTATTAGGCCAAGGCATTTTTTAAAAAAAGAGCAATCATAGCATCCATATTTTACCGATGCTTTGCATTAATCATTGAAAAATACCATCTGCTTCTCTGCCAAGACACCCAATCTGTATTTAGATGAGAAAGTACAATAAAGATCCCCCAGTCACAAAAATCAAACTCTGTGAAAACACTAAGCCTCAGATAAGTTCTGTGAACACAGAGTGGGTCTCAGGTGACTCGTTTGGAAGAAGGAAATGGAAGTCTCACTTCACCACCGAGAGAAGAGCCTGCTAAAACCCAGCTCATCAATGGAAGCCGAGTGCACTTCAGGGGGCCATTGGGATGAAAGTGCCCGAGGCTCCGGCTTTCCCCATCTGACAAGTGGTGGCAGAGGGAAAGGAAAGGTTTGTGAAGGACAGGGCATCTGTCTTTGTTGTGTACAGTGTAATGTGATGATGTTTCACCAACCTGTTTTCTCTCTCTCTCTCTCTCTCTCTCTCTCTCTCTCTCTCTCTCTCTCTCTCTCTCTCTCTCTCTCTCTGTGTGTGTGTGTGTGTGTGTGTGTGTGTGTGTGTGTGTGTGTGTGTGTGTGTGTGTGTGTGTGAGAGAGAGAGAGAGAGAGAGAGAGAGAGAGAGAGAGAGAGAGAGAGAGAGAGAGAGAGAGAGAGAAGCAGGATGTTGGGCAGGGCTTGCATCATTTTACGATGGAAAAGCTAGGAACAATTCTATTTCTAGCTTAGCAGCTATCATTGAGATAAGTGTCATCTTGTAACTAGTAATCAGGACTCCAGAGAAACACAGTAGAAAATCTAGCATTCCAAGGGACAGGATAAAAGCAAGGACAGAGGTTGTTGGCCTTTGATATTTCCTGCTGTCATGGTCTCTCCTTTTGAGCTCTCAGGGACTTTGAGCTGTGCAGACAGGGAATCGCTGGGGCAAAGATGGGGTAGTGGGGGTGAGGGATGTATACCTGACCTTCAAAGACTGGCCAGTCCAACCTTACAGGTTGCCATTCTTCTCCAGGACAGGTGATAAGTATGGGAATGTCCAGGGCAGTTCATTATCCCGTAAGTCAGAGTGTGGAGTGGTAAACACTGGTCCTTATCTCTGCCTTGGTACGTTCACAGTGGTGAGAAGTATTCATACCCCACACTCCTTTGTTTGCCCTGTGTATTTGGAGAACAGAATCTCTGCATGTCTAATTTCCTAATGAGAAACTCCAGGCACTCTTTCTCATGCCCAGAATCTCAATGGTCAATTTTAGATTTCAATTCTGGCTTCTCCTGCAGTTTCCCAGGAGCTTTATATCTCATAACCAGTTCCACTGTTATTTCAGGGCCTGATGAGTTTTCTGGAATAGATGATTCTTTCAGAGAGTATAGCTTTACTTCATATTCGTCTAATGCCTTTTCTCCTTCCTCTAGTCTCTTCAGGCCCATTAAGTTAGCTCTTATTACACACTCTGAACTTATCCACTCTAAATTAACCTGACAGGAAATCTCTCACCTTCATACTTCACCTCCATTTGGGTCCATACCACACAGCTCCATTTAATAATTATAAACACTATTAGAGCTGACTACATACCAAGCAAACATTTTGTGACTGAGCTACATCCTCAGGCCTAAAGCCATCTTCCTGTCATGAGGTCTTGGATTCCTCAGCTCTATATTTATAAGTGGGGTCAAAGATATATTTTATAGTCTACAAGTCACTTCAGACAAAAAAAAAAAAGTGCTATGAGGGTACAATGTGAAACAGTATAGCAACTCACAGAGAAATTAGGAGGCAAGATTGATTTTTTAAAAATGTTTATTACATTGTGTGTGTGTGTGTGTGTGTGTGTGTGTGTGTGTGTGTATGTGTGTGTGTGTACACATGTGTGCTACAGTGTGCAGGTGAATATCTGAGAGGACAAATTGAGGTACTTGGTTCTCTTCCTCCACTTTGTGGGTCCCAGGGATTGAACTCAGGTCATCAGGCTTGGCAGCAGGCACCTTCACCCACTGAGACACCTTGTCAGCCCAGACAGGGGATGATACTGCTAGTCAGCAGACCAAGAAAGGACAGAGGTGAGTCCACCTACATACAATCTGCTATAATTTTTCCTAAAGTTATAGGCCCTCCTTTAACAAAACTGTCCAATAGTTTAAAAAGCACAGCTATATTCTTCTAGAGACAGTAGCTATATTTCACAGAGCGTATTCATAATTCCACTTAGAATAGCATGCATTATCTTTAGCTTTCCGAACCCTTTTCCAATGCCTTGTCTATCCTTGTGTTTCCAGGCACATTTGCACATAGAAATATGGAAACACGTCTGAGAAACAACAGCAAAGATACACTCCAGGCTTATATAACACACTGAACCACACATGCTGCTAGTCACGTTTCCTCTGGCAGGAAGTGAAATGTCATGCACAGTGATTTAACAAAAGGAGGGAAATTTTATTTTCAGGTTTTCTCTTCTGAATCACAGAAGAAGATATAACAAGGTTAAACTTGAGGAATTATTTAGGCAATAAAAACAATTGGATAAAACCCAGCTACCTGAAGTTCCCCCAAAGACACATATACAAGCGGAATACTATAGATTAGTTTTTATTGAGAACTTAACAATGCGTTAGGCATATGTAGTGTATACATTGATCATTTACAGCTTCAACCTCACAAGGAGTTTCTGTCAGGCTCATCTTACAGATGAGGTAACAGACACCATCCCACCGAGGTTTTATAGTTCGCAGTTTCTTAAACATAATGACTATGAGTTGTTTCTGGTGCTCACATATGCTGCATCCCATGATTTCATTCCAACCTTGTCTCTGAACACACTCACACTTTGCACCATGCAGCTGCGATGCCATGCAATGCCAACAAATGCTGCATGAAACACTTCAACTATGATGGAAGACTATGGTGTATTAAGAATCACGGTATTTTTACTCTATATCCAAAGTTATATGATATTATAGAAACCCAATGCTTTAACTATGGAAATCAGAGACTTTCAGTATTTTCCTGCTGCTACCCCTCAGCATGTAAGTATCAAGCCAGTGTGTCTTTGGGTTTGATTGTATTAAAGAAGTAGATCAAGGCCAGGTGGTGGTGGCACACGCCTTTAATCCCAGCACTCGGGAGTCAGAGCCAGGCAGATCTCTGTGGTGAGTTCGAGGCCAGCCTGGTCTCCAGAGCAAGTTCCAGGAAAGGCACAAAGCTACACAGAGAAACCCTGTCTTGAAAAACAAAACAAAACAAAACAAAACAAAACAAAACAAAAAAAAGAAGTAGATCATTAGGGGCAGGCCATTGAAGGTTATCTGCCACTGTTTCCAGCCTGTGTCTACTGTAATGTAAACACCATACTCTCCTTTATTATGTACTGAGCCTCTCAACCCTGCTTTCCCTAATATGATGGATTGAGAACCTCTAATACCATGAGCAAAGATAAATCTTTCATTTCTGGGCTGCTTCTGTGAGGAATTGGTCACAGAAATGGTAAAAATAGTTAATAAAGAAAAATGATACCAGAAGAATGGAGATGTTACTGTTATGGTATGGAAGATAGAAGAAGTAGATAACAAGCAGCTTGCCACGGTCATACAGTTTGTAAACAATGTAAGTTTCTGTGTGCTTTCTTGGTTGGGTCTGAGCGACTGTGGGACTGGCGGGTAAGAGAGATTTGTCCTGACTGGGCCAGGCAGGAAAACTCTAACTACAAATGGCGCCCAATGTGTTGGCAAGAATTTCCACCTAAAACCTGAGAAAAAAGATTCTAAAACAGAGCTAAAAAGAACTTCTTAGTTGTCTCTCTCAAGTTAGCGGCAGCCTGCCGGTTTGAGCTACTATGGCGGGTTCCTGGCGTGTGCGTCTGACCTACAGTGTGTCGGGAATGAGGAATCTATAAGTGACACTTTACTCTGCTGCGTGGTGGATTTAGCCTTTGCTAGTTAAAAAAAAAAAAAAAGGTTTCTGGGCTATGCGCTGCTTTGATAGAACTGCTTCTCATAGTTGATGGTACACATGGCTGCAGACCATGTGTACCACCGCCATGGTGGGAAGCTGAGGTGGGCGGAGCCAGCACCCACAGTGGTGTTTCAGTCTTACAAAGATGGATATTACACAGAGAATCTGGTTTGTGTTGTCTTTGGGATTTTTAACTGCAGAAAAAGATTTGATTGTAAAAGCTGTTGAGTTAAACAAATATGTAAATTTTAAAGGTACCTTGTCTTCAAAATTTGGATATAAGGATATGTTGCTTTGGAAAGGAATCTCTGCTTTTGTTTCCACAGAAAGCCAGAGACTATGGATTTGTTCCAGATTAAGATACATCAGGTTTGATCAGCCAAGACCACCTGAAAGATCTCCGATGACACCATGGCCCAGATGATCCAACATCCAGAATGCTTTCAAGGCAACTGGCTCAGAGGTTCACCCTAATGGACTACTCCATAATCCTAAAATTTTCTTTGTGTCCCCATAAGATACAGCGCCCCCCTCCAGCAGGAAGTAGTAAGAGAAACTACGCCCACATTCCCAAAATTCAAGTTGGCTTTGGAGATGGAATTGGCTCACTCCTTCTCTAAACCCAAGCACATTGTTAAAAGAAAAGGTTAAGAGATTCTTGTGTCCCAAATCAGAAAAGCCCTCTGGTGTGGGACAGAAAAAAAACCCAATATTTTTATTTAAAACAGGTTGATTATAAATGAGATCTCTTTCTAAAGAAGAAAAGGGGATATGATATAGATATAATAGGATGAAAAGGTAGATTAGGGAACTTACTTCTAAAGAGCAACAACTTGTTTAAAATGTTTTACATTGGTATGGATTTTGGTCTATCGATACAAACTTAAAGTTAATATTGTTATACTGTGTGTATATTTCTACTCTTGTTTAGGGTATTATGTTTATATTGCTCATTTTAAATTGTAATGGATAATTAAAAATAGATTGATAATTAGTCATCTGTGATAATCATACTCATAGCCATGGTAGTTAAGTCTTCTAGGTATACATAGAGATATTTCAGATAGATAGGTAATCTTCAAATATTTCAAAGACCTACAGAATATGGCATTTAAAATATTTTTAAAATTTAGACTTTCTGGACAGTGAGACATGTCTGCTCCTGGCAGCACCAATTTACTTCAGAGAGGAGGATGGGCATTGAAGACACTTCATATCTTATCTTCACCTTGGCAAGAATAGCCATTTGGGCAAGAAACTGTTCTTGCCTGGACTGCTTGATCGACTGGACATGCAGGACCCATAGAAAGGTGACCACTAAACTTTGCTTGACAAAATGGTCCTTCAGGTTCCTGTTTCGCAGAGGAAACTGTCAGACATTCTACAGGACACTGAGAGAAGTGACCAAGAGACTCTAGCCCTGTGGGCTGAAGACAGATGCCCCAACTTTACAAAGGAACATTAGGTGACTGTCCAGGCTGCCAGCTGTCTCTGTCTATTCTTGCAAGACTCCTGAAAAATGCTTACATCCTTCTCCCAGTTCTCAGGTAATATTATATCCTTCTGAGGTCTTTGATGTGGTTGAAGACTAGATAGTTATAGTTTCCTCAGTTATGATAAAAGACAAGTTAGATATAAAAACCTTAGACTCACAAATATAAGATAGATAGGATATCTTCTTTAATATTGTAACTGTAATTCTTGTTTGATGATTGTTTTGTTATATGTAATTGTACTGTGTAAAAGTTAAAACCTTCCTTTAAAAAAAAAAAAGAAAAGGGGAAGTGCTGTGGATATCGCTCTGTGTAAATAAAGTTCTGATTGGCCAGTGGCCATGCTGGAAGTATAGGCGGGACAAGAGAGAAGAGAATTCTGGGAAGTAGAAGGTTGGAGAGAGACACCGCCAGCTGCCGCCATGAAAAGCAACATGTAAAGACACCGGTAAGCCACAAGCCATGTGGCAAAGTATAGACTAACAGAAATGGATTAATTTAAGATAGAAGAAGTAGATAACAAGCAGCCTGCCACGGTCATACAGTTTGCAAACAATGTAAGTTTCTGTGTGCTTTCTTGGTTGGGTCTGAGCTACTGTGGGACTGGCGGGTAAGAGAGATTTGTCCTGACTGGGCCAGGCAGGAAAACTCTAACTACAGTTATGGCACTGGACCATGGGACTCATAGGCCTTGGAACTGATTTAAAGGAGGAATGTGGATAACTTTGGAGCTGGAGATAGAGAGGAAGAAATTTTATGTCAGTATAACATTCAGACTGCATCACAGTTATTGCTCACTGTCTCTAGCTAGGTTTATAGTGAAAGTCAGGAGCAAAGGGGTACAGAAGGATTTTGGAAACAAGCAGTTTGGGACCACACATTTATTTAAGTCTGCAGACAAGGCAAATGTCTATGAAAGAGGTGTAACTGTTAAAGAGATTTGTATTTCCAGAGAGACACAATACATTCTGCATTGGGACAAAAGGAGAGGAGATTTGAGGGCAAACCCTTTCCCATTGAAGCCCACATAGTATAAGCATGTAAACTCATTTAAAAGACTTTTAAAAGGAGAGTATAAGGGATGCCCTGCTGGGAAAGGCTCACCTACGGATATATTTTCCATGTTCAGTTCTGTAAGCGTTTAGAGGCTGCTGCAGCTGTGGTCCAAAAGAATGTTGCCATGTAGCAACATCTTCAGCTCTCAGAAGAACTTGACTTCATCTATGTGATGCTAGTTGTACAGGTATACAGAATGGGATCATGGAGGCTTTCACTCAGGTTTCACAGTAAAACAAATGAGATCAGGCAAATATGGAGTAGGGTTAGGTTCCATGTAGGGAGCCCCAGAATGGGCTATGCATATAGTTTGGAAGGTGAGGCTGAACTTTAATGGCTCCTTGGGATGTTGCTGGGGGCCTGCCAGGTGTTTTAACTTTATAGTTCCTCACTTCTAAGCATTTGCTTTGAGTCTCAGAAGAAATTTCGGATTTTGGATGTTTGAAACAGTCTTGAGTCTGTTAAAACTGTGTGGGCTCTTGAAGTTTTACTAAATGTATGTTTGTATTATCAAATGGCCATGGCCACACAGAATGTTATAGTTTGAATCTGAAGTGTCCCCCATGGGCTCATGTTTTGATTGCTTGGTCCCCAGTTATAGTGCAATTGGGAAGGCTGGGAGGCTTTGGGAAGCGGCTGCTGGCTGTCAAAGATAGATTACAGGCTTTGATGGTTCTATCCAACTGCTGATTTTGTTTGTGTTCTCTCTCCTTGGTCTACTGTGAGGGAAGGAGCTCCTGCTACATGCTGCTATTTCCCTACCACAAACTGAGTGGTCTACTGGGGTTTTTCTGTTATCCTGGATTGAGAGCCTTTGGTGCATGAGCCAAAATCAATATTTTTTTCCCCAAAGCTGTCAGGTTATAGACATTCAAAAGAAACTAGACAAACTTCCTTCAAGGTTTACTCTCAACGGTTCAGCCAACCACAGAGGTGTCCTCAGAATTTCTGGTCAAATTTACATATTTAACCCTTTTAGAAAAATGTGATCATGTGTTAATCCAGTATGATAAGAAATCCCAGCCCAGTGTAGTGACATACACCTTTAATCCTAGCACCTAGCACTTGGGAGGCAGAGGCAGGTGGATTGCTGTGAGTTCGAGGCCTGCCTGGTCTACACAGGGAGCTCCAGGACAGCTAGAGATATAGAGTGAGACTCTGTTTTTAAAAAGATAAATAAATAAATAAATAAATAAACAAACAAACAAATAAATAAATAAATAAATAAATAAATAAATAAAAGAAATCCCAAATCAGCAAGATGCAGTGTCATTGTTCAGTCTGGAATTTCACCTACTGGAAGCCGCCCCCTAACCCAACAAACCAGAAGGAGGAGACAAAATGTGATCCCTTTTATTAAAAAAAAGATAGTGTATAAAATATGGCTTCAATTTCTAAACAGAGTTAAATGAATGAAGTGATGCATACATGATAATATGAAGGTATTTCCAGAGCAAGCTTATGAATAATTAAAAGATTCATCATTAGAATGCTTAAGTTTTCATTTCCCGAGAATAAGAACTCTCCACCCAGTGCTTTGTAACTGATAGACACCGTTTATGCTCATCCAGCTGAGAAAACGTCATCAAGGCAGCTAAAGAATAAACTTAATCTGGGCTCCATAGTTCCTTCAGAACATTCTCACAGCCTAAGTCAGAAACAGGAGCATTACTAGATAACATGAAGACAATATGATTTCCATCTACATCTCGTTTCGGTTTGACACATAATATGTCAACCTTAAGAGCAAAAGCCTTAAGAGCGAGTGGGCAAAACAAAAGAACAGAAAGACAGCAGAAGGGTCTCCTCAAGGCAGCAAACCCCGAACAAATGAATTATGGTTCTTCCTCCTCCCAATATTCTCATTTTTTGTGTGTGCAAACATTGCCATTGTACTGAATTACACCTGCTGAATGAAGCAAGGAGGCACAGCTGGTTCCTGGCTGTAGTGCATAGGAGGAAACTAATGAAGTAGCTAGATCCCAAACTGAGTGGAGCATGCACGTGTGTGTGAGCACGCGTACTCTTTCTCTTAACAAATCTTGTTTAATGTTCATGAAATACTCAGTTTCTCTGGGAATCTCAAACAGACAGAGAACATAAATTATTAACCACTTTATAAACACTAATAAGATTAGATGTGCTCTTGCCATTCAGGCAAAATATGTGAACACATTAATTTGAACTTGCTCATATCTAAAATATCTAAAACGTCCTCATTTTATAGCTCTTTACCATACAGAAGAGTGTGTTAGAACATGTCCAAAATTTTACATAGAAAATGTTGCTCTAACGTCCCAGTGACGTTGAGGTCTCAGAAAAATATTTTTCAAAGCACCTTTGCAAGCAACTTGTCAAACCTGACCTTCAGAAGATCAGTGAGTCTTATCCAGAGCCCAGCAGCCCTGGGCTCTGTCACCTCTGCCAGAGGAGAAGAGAGCTTGCTGCCTGCTGGGTGATTTGCAGGCAGGACTCAGTCGTGTTCCTTCTGCCTCAGGTAATCTATTATTCTGTTTTTAGCATTTCCAGTGTAGGCAAGCCAGCTGGATTCCTCCTGGGAAGTGGCATTGAGATTATTCATAGGGTGCAGAATGAGACCAGACATCTGAGTTAAAGGGGAAGAGGGACTTTAGAATGTCCTGTTCATTGTGGCCATTAAATATATTGTCCCTGACTAGCCTTGTGTTCTTGTGCCAATCACCTAATCTCTTCTGACTTCAATTCCTTATCTGTAAAATGATAGAATACTACCTTCTGCTCAAAGATTCTATGAAGTGTGGTTGGTTCTGCTGATGGGGCATTGCATACTCATGAAATTTAACAGAAAGGTATTTAGGAAGAAGAAAAAAATGAACGATAAAAGGTACTTTTAAGAATACACAGGAAAGTTCAGGCTGACTTATGCAAAGTCAATACCGAAAAAAGAGTGTTGAAACTCCAAACAGCACGCTAAGCATGTGGTAAACAGAATTACCAGTGTCAGTTTGTCTCCTTCCTCTAATAGGATCCTCGTCACACCAGAGGATATTGGAATGTATTTCACAATTCATATTGGACTTGGCACGTGACTTGCTTTGATCAATGGGATATTAGTAAAAGTAATACAGACTGGAGCTTAAAATATGTTCGTGAGTTGGAATTTCTCTCCAGAGCTTTAGCTATTGCGAGTGGGAAAATGTACCATTGTGGCCAATGTTCATGAGTCTGAACCCTAGAAAAGATCCATGGGACAGTCCTGAAGTAGTCCCATGCCCCAAAGCAAGCCCAGCTGAGCCCAGATGACCAGCAAATCACTCACTAAGCTGTGCGCACCACAAGTGCATTGTTGTAAGTCACTGAGATCCTGATTTGGGGCCACAGCATTATTATAAGAAGATTTGACAGATAGAACCTATAAAGAAACAAAATATGAAAAAAGAATAAACTGCCTAGAGGGACCAAAGATGATAAACACCTTAAACTATATAGAACTCAACCTATCACAGAATTTAGAATTAGCCATTCTCAACACGACTGCAAATGTGCCAAAATTACAATGATGTTGAATTGAGAACCACACACAAATTGCAAGATCTTTTGTACCAAATTTAAAATAAGCACAATTAATAATCCTATGTAGTTAGTTTGATGACAAAATTAGTCCTTTATTGGGTAAGAGGCGGTGTTGTGGGAAAGATCTAAATAGTCCTGAAGCTTCATTTGGAACATCTGTTTCTGCAAGCTATCATATATTGCCTTTCCTCTTTTCTCAGCTAAGAATGTTGCAGATGTATGTCCTAATCCACAAAGCATTCTACATGCACCTGCCACAGAGATGAAGTTTCAACTTCTCCCAGGATCCAGAAGCTACCAAATCACAACAAATAAACTTATGAAACATATGCATATATCTACCCTATAATTAGATGACACTGTGCTCTCATCTGATTTTTATGTTCTCCTGTTGGTTGGAGCCAGGATACCGTCCTGATCTGTCAGTTTTAGGACCTTTCTAGTAAATGCAACAAAGTCTTAGTTTCAACAAATTCAACAGGACCAGAGGGTAAATGGAATGGAGGATAATCACAAAGCTCAGTCCATATCGGAGTATTACATACATTAAGAGCAATGGTATAACTATTATTTTTTGCCAGTAGGTAATAGGTTCTATGCCTCTGATGGTCTGGATTAGTCTTCTCTGCCTGCTGTCGTGCCTCCCTGCCATGATGAACTGTATCCCTTTAGGACTGTGAGCCAAAATAAACCCATTCTTTCTTAGGTGGCTTTTGTGAGGGATTTTATCACAGCAATAGGAAGAGAAACTAAGTCAATAAGCAACTGGAATAAAAAATGTTGAAGTTTGTGGTAAACTGTATAACTTGCTACAATTGCATGATTATAATGTTAAGTGTAAAAAGCAGCATACAAACCTTGTGACCTGGTTTGTTATATAATAAGGTCACGAGATGTAAAAGGGAAAGGCTTCCAAGTCCAGGTTTGGGAACGTTATCAGAATATTGTTAACACAATCTCTCTGAGTGGTGGAGTGTTTTTTATTTCTGTTTTTCATGTCTTTTTTGTATTAAATATCATTTAAAATTCTTTCTACTAAATGGCAATTTTGTTCTTTTAAAATGTGAATTTTTCACTGTTTATTATACTTTGTTCTGTCTTCTTTTACATGTTTACCAAAAGAGGTGAAATTAGTATTGCATTAAACTTTACATATTTATATCACATCAGCAATAATACATTTTTGATCCCATAGCTAAAATGAAAGCTAGAATTTTTAAAACTTAGCACTTAGCAAAATAATGAGATTATATAATTTCCACAGTAGAATTGAAAGTGCTTTACAGCACAGTCATTAAAAATGAAAGTATTGTTTTGTTATTGTGCATTTTGACATTACAAATGACAAAAGAGTATGGTATTTTAAAGACATACTAATAAATTTGTAATTATTTTCAATAGAACAGATTGGCTTAACTAAAAAGTTACATTAAAATAAATTATAAATGTCATCTCAAAAATAAAGAATTATCATTTTGTTTATCCTAGAGAACTTCAAAGAGTACTTAATAGAATATCTTGATCTCTATTTCTTTAAAGACAAATAGAAACTAGAAATGTGGAATCATTTTCCTAAGGCCACAAAGACTTAAATGTAATCATGCCAGACACTTACTGATTTATGAATGTCTCCCAAGTGCACCATTGGAAGCTTGAAAATATGTCACCTCTGGCTGTGTAGAGATGATGTTTCTTTTTCTTAACAGTCTCATGTTGCAAAAGTAATTTTCTTAAAACCAATATTCAATGTTTTCATTTCCAAAGCAAGCACTTGAAAAAACTAAAATGACTTTGCACTTGACTGTGTGGGGGAATTGCTACTAATAACTGTTGTTAAACAGCATGCAAGAACATGATATTCCATCTTACTGCCTGATAGTAATAAGCTTGGCAGAACAGATTCTAAATAAAAAAATATACTGCTGCCTTTAGCTTCATGAAAATATGTATGCTTTTGGTAGTCGATCATTTAGTACATTTAAAATCTGGTAACATTGGGGATGGCAGTTAAGAGCACTGGCTGCTCTTCCAGAGGACCAAAGTTTGATTCCCAGCACCTATGTGGCAGCTCAAAACCATCTCTAATTCCAGTTCCAGGGAATATAATGCTCTCTTCTGACCTCTTAGGACATCAGACATTTATGTAGTATACAGAAATACATGCAGGCAAAACACTCATGCATATAAAATAATAAGAATAAGAATTTTTAAAAATCTGCTAATATTCATGAAGAATAGACTCATAAGCAATGTAAGCCTACATTTTTTCTTTTTATTTTATTTTGTAATTTAATTTTACTTATCAGCCATGGGTTCCCTTGTCCTCTCCCCTCCCGCCCCGCAGTCCCCCCAGCCCACCTCCCCCATCCCCATCTCCTCTAGGGCAAAGACTCCCCTGGGGATTCAGCTCAACCTGGTAGATTCAGTTCAGGCAGGTCCAGTCCCCTCCTCCCAGGCTGAGCAAAGTGTCCCTGCATAAGTCCCAGGTTCCAAACAGCCAGCTCTAAGGACAGGTCTGGGTCCCACTGCCTGGGAGCCTCCCAAACAGTTCAAGCTATTCAACTGTCTCACTTATCCAGAGGGCCTGATCCAGTTGGGGGCTCCACAGCTTTTGGTTCATAGTTCATGTGTCTCCATTAGTTTGGCTATAAAGCATTCAAGAGAGACTACTGATATTTCATAAAATTAACAATGCAAGACTGCTGTTTCCTACTTCATAGTTTTCCCTAAATTTTTAGGAGGGTTTAGGAATAGTTGTTGGAGTTTGTTTAATGTATGTATTTTTTTTTTTTTGATGATCTGAAAGAGGTAAGAAAGAATAAAAATGACTTCCTATCTATCCAACATATACATATCAATTACATCATGATTGCTAAGACCATCCACGAATTTGTCTTTTTCTAGAACAGAACTGCATTATATTATTTCATACCATACTAAAGAGAAGATGCTTCATTCACCTGCGTTGTCTAGGAAGACTTGGTAGTACTAGTGAGAAGAATGGGTATATTGTATGTGATGAATTAATACCAAAGGGTATGCTGACATGCTAGGTAGGGAGTCTTCACGAGAGAACACCCTGGCTGTTTGAGAACTGTAGTAGGGAGAAACAGTTTATTTTCCTTACCCCAAATTTTGCATAAGCACATTCTCATTTTACTCATGCCACATCTGGGGAAGGGGAGTTGCAAACAGGATGAGTACATGTGGGATAAACGGAAGGGGCATTCTCTACTCTGCTCAATTCTTCTTCCTTCAAGGAAGGCATTCTCTTGGCTCTTTGATTCCCAGAGCCTCCCCTGGGAGTAGCTCTGTTGAAGAGATGCTGCTGAGTGTCTCTGCCTACCTCAGGACCCTTGTTAGTTGCCAAGGTAGCCAAGAGGGCCAACACTCTTGGCATCTCCCTGACTCTCTCATGGTGCACAGGCCGTATTTAGCCCCATGTTTTTAGCTACATTTTGTACCTCAACTTGTTCTGAAACCAACAGGACTGTAGCAAGGAATTATATTTCCTTTCAGAAAAACATTTCCATTCATCACTGAGGGATTTGAAAAAAAAATCCCAAGCCAATCTACTGCCTGACTTGTAAGGAAGATTATTATTCATCACTTAATATAAGGAGCCCCCGTGCGAATGATTCACTCACCAACACTTCACTCTACTCCTTCTACCATTATTTATTAATGTTTTACATTTAAAATGTTCATTGGTTTTTTTAAAGTATTGTGCTAAAAGGAAACTACTTCAACTATTTCAATTCCATGAAAGGAAAATACATTTGTCAAAAAATTAATGTCCAAAATACATAAAGCATTTGATTATATGCAAGGAATCATAATAGGTGCTTTATAGGGACAGAGGGGGATGGCTCAGTGGGTAGAGTTATTGCCATGCATGTTTGAGGACCTAAGTTTCCATCTCTAGCTCCAGGGCTTTGAACCCCAGTGCTGAGCATGGAGATTGAGACAGGAGGACCCCAGGGGCTCACTAGCCAGCCAGTCCAGCCAAACCAGTGCACTGGCTCGGCTCTGTCTGCAGCCATGGCTTTGAAAAGATCATGCTTGGGTAAAAGAATATCTATTAAAACTTAAAATCACAATTATAGGGACTAGGAAAGGCCTAGCAGGTGAAGTACTTGCTCTATGAGCCCGAGGACCCAAGCTTGAATCCCTGGAACTCATATAAAACTGGTCTCTTTAATTCCAGTCTTCCTACAGTGAAATGAGAGGCAGAGACAAGAGAAGAAGAACACAGAAGCTCATTGGCCAGATGCCTGCTATGTAAGACAGCAGCAAACAAGCAATGTTGCCTCTAACAAGGTGGAAGATGAAGGCCAGCATCTGTCTGTCCTCCACATATACACTGTGATATTGGTATTCCTGAACACACACACACACACACACACACACACACACACACACACACACACACACAACTGTAGTAAAAAATGAATTTCAGTGTTGTAAATTTCTCTGCTGGATATAGAATCAATGACTAGTGATCATTCTGAGTTGATTTATTTCTGTCACAGGTCCTTTTCCCCATCCTGACCTAGTATCAAGGTGTTCTCCATTTTAGGGAATGAGTTCAGTTAACACCTGTTGGGGACAAACTGCTCCACAGGCAGGACATGGTTGTAGCCATATTGCAATTATGGCAGCTATGATTACCTGCATGAGACTCTCATGAGACTGAGCCGATTAACACGCAAACATTGAAGGTGGGAGAGCTCATCAGGCAGTGTACAAGGCAGCTCAAGGCATGTCCCCTCCTTGGGGACACATGAGCAGTTAATAAATGCTGGTTGAAAGACTTGTCTTTGGTGGTATAGCCACTTTCGAATCACCATGCCCCTGTCAACTCTTTCATCCATGCTTTGATAAGGAACCCCAGTTAAGCCTTTGGTATACCAGGCTAACCCTTCCTCGGTGGCAACATTTCTTGGGAACATTATTGGTGTTGTATCTGGAATGGCTAGAATGTGTCCTATCTCTATAGAAAAAGTCATGCAGCAATTGGTACTCAGTCAGGGACATCACACAATTAAACATCAGCTTTGGAGGAACAGTTGTTTTCCCTGTACAATGGGTGACAAAACACACAGCTGAAGCTAGGCCACCTGAGAGCAGAGCATCCCTAGGGGCAATCCTGACATGACCATCCTTCTCCATGTGGTATGTAATGACAGGCCTTCTTGCTATAGTAGTGGCTGCAATGTCCCTTCTAGTGATGATAAGATATACAACTGAGGCTGTTCCACCAACAGTAGCATGTACATGGAAGGATGGTCATCATCTAAATGATTTGGGATGGTGTATCTCACATCTTCCTCGTAAGTGTAGGGATAGCCCTAAAGCAGCTGATAGGATGGAGACTACACTGCCGTCTTTGAAAAGAGCACACATGGGGCATTATTGTCAGCAGTCTGTGATGGTGTTGCTTGGCCTTTGTTGTGGATGATAAGACATACAAACAGAACTCGGGCGCCTTCCCAGAAAGAGCTTGCTAGTGTAAAGGGGGAATTACAATGAGGAAAAGACATGCAGGATGCTGTTTTACAACTGGCCTCTGCTTTGGCAGGAAAGTGAGACAAGAGGAGGATGTGATGGAGATGTCGGCTTGCCATGTCTGATGACTGGGTGTGGGTATATAAGGAAGTGTACAAATTAGAACTGTGTGAAATCATCCCTTCCCAGGAGCCAAAACTGATAGTTTGCATTAATTTGAATAAGACTGGGAAATTCTAATGCTTTCAGGTGGCAAACTTTCTGTTTCTCTGAGTCCTAGATACTAGGTTTTAAGGAAATAAACAGAATATAAATTTCCCAGAAACATTCTAACTACAAAGCAAGGGTTCCTGTGGGCAGCAGAAGCCTCCCTGGCCAAGCCCAGCTGGAGAAAGAGTTGGCGAGGTCAATGCGGGGATATGGAGTTATGGCTGGAGCAACAGCTTCAGATTTGGAGACCTGTGCTACTTACCACTGTAAGTCAGAAAGAGGGAGGGTTAGGGTAGACTGCAAATAGCAATGATTTCAGAGGATAGATTCAAATTCACCTTCTCTGCTTGTAGCTGTGTGACTTGAGATGGGAGTTACATAATCTTTCAAGGCTCAGTTTTTCATGTCAAGAAAAAGTGTCTCCAGGGTTGATATGACAATTAAAAGAACACAAATAAACAACAACAACAACCAAGAGGCCCAATGTTTTTCCTGATGCATGCATGATAGATGCTGAGAAAATAGCTTTCCCATCCCCCTTCAGAGCTCACAACAGACACCTAGACATATGGTGCAAAGTACCTTAGGTTTGCAAAGTGCTTTCAACTTTTAAAACACCTTCACAGCTGTTTCCTTACTTTGTTTTTTATTAGGAATAAAAGGAAGGCTGGAAGGTATGAAAACAGGAAGGCAGAAAGACAAGAAGGAAGGACTTGATATAAAAAAAGAAAATCAGGAACTGTAGAAGCAGCACAGGATGTTACATAACAAACACACACGCCTCTGGCTCCACCAGACCCGAGGCTGTGACATGCAGTGGTCTTCAGAAGACTGTTGAGAACCGGGCTCACAAATTAAGTCCATAGGAAACACCCTTCACTTAAAACAATAAGTCAGACATCTGAGTTTGCTGTGTGGGTTTGACCTAGAAATTCATTTGGAGGAGAAAGAAATCTTCCTATTGTAACTATTGGCAAGTGGAGCAACTGTGGTACCTGGCCTTGCTAATCACTGATGTGTATTCCCCAGTGGGACCCCAGGGATGTGATAGAGGCTGGCTACCTATTAAAACTTCCTAAATATAGCCTTCATGGCACCATGTTTGCTAGACTCTTTCACATCTCAAGATCCAAATCAAGTAAAAGCTTCACTACAGATAAAAAGGAGACCCAGCTGAAACCTAAATTATGCCTTCCCTCTTCCCCCTCCTTTCTACACATGCTTGCTTAAAGCCTCTCAGCATTTCCCAAAATATAGATCATGCTAAAGGGGAACATCATCAGTCCCACCTTCTGGCCAGCCAATACTGCTCCTTTGGCCTTTGACTGTGTTTTGAAAGCTGTAACATAGAGAAATGGGTGTAACAAAATAACACTGCTACAAATATTCATTACAAAATACATAGAACAATATCTGAGAGATATTGGCATAGCAGGTGGCCTTGCTTTAGAAACCCATGAAAAAGTGAGACAAGGTGTCCCATGCCATGGAAGACATGGTGTCCTTTCACCTAGTGGTCAAGTATCCTGGGACATTGTGAATTTGGGTTTAGTACAAATTATGCTATTTTGAAGGGCATGACTTGACCCAAATCTGTTCACTTCAGTGCAGCTGTAAATTTAGACTCAAAGGTAGAAGCACCGCTTAAGAATCTGTCTAAATTGAATTCACCCAAAAGTGATATGTCAGCCGGGTGGTGGTGGTGCATGCCTTTAATCCCAGCACTCAGGAGGCAGAGCCAGGCGGAACTCTGTGAGTTCGAGGCCAGCCTGGTCTACCAAGTGAGTTCCGGGAAAGGCGCAAAGCTACACAGAGAAACCCTGTCTCGAAATCCCCCACCACAAAAAAGCCATGTGTCTTCATGTTCTTCACATCACCATGACTGTATAAAACAACAGAATGAATTATAGTTCTATGACATAATGTGACCATGTGGTCCCCAAAGGAACAGCATGAGAAGTTCTGGGACCATGGGATATGCCTTTCCTCTCTTGGGATCAAGGGATACCAACAGACAAGAGCAAGCTGCATCTATGTAGGGTCATCAGGTGCCAGCTTCTGTTCTAAGTACTTCACATCACTTGGTTCATTCAATTCTCAATGCAATCTTCAGCAATGGGAGGATTTTCATTGTCATTTTTCATGAATGAATAGAAGGCAGAGAGGTTGAGTGACTTCCCTGAGATTACTCAGATTTGGTGAAGGCCAGGCCCAAGCCAGGCATTTAGACCAAGAACTCTCACTTCCCTGTATTAAAATCTCAATATCAGGATAGATACCCAACTCCCAGTCAAAGGTCCCTTCCAGGGCACACTTTCTCACTGTTATTGGCACCCAGTATCTAATGGACATTAATGAATATGAAGAACAGCCCAATGAGTATGTAGAGAGAAGCCTAGAGTGACACAGTCAGTGGGTTGAAAGAGCAGGACAGTTCAGAGAAGCAAGCAGTGGCCTGGCTGATTAAGGAAAGGATTCATAGAGGGACTGTCAGGGCTGGCTCGACAGCAGAACCTCTGCTCTGTATGTTTAGAGAATAATCTACAGCAGCCATACTTAAAGTTTTGAATGGGCGAGTATATTGAGTATGTAGCAAACTGAAGTAAAAGAATAAATAGTGAGAGATGGATGGATAGATGACAGATAGGTGATAGACGGATAGATAGATGATAAATGATAGACAGATATATAGACAGACAGCAAAATGTCAGAAATCAACTTGGGTAGTCCAATAGAAGCAGTCAGTTGGTGTTCCCCATAGAGTCCTGGGCAGAGCAGAGAGTCCCCTTAGATGAAGTTTCCAAGTAAAGAACAAACCACAGCTGAAAGGTAGCATCATCCATCAGGGGCTTATAAGCATCCAGTAGAAACAGACTGGCGAAGTTGAGGCAGTCCACTAGAGAGCCTTCTGAACTTTCTGTCTGAAATGAATTCCCATGGCTGAACTCCCATCTCCTCTTGCCCACTGCAGGCTTTTCTATAATGTGGGATAAGCCAGTGGTTTCCAACCTTCCTAATGCTGCCACTCTTCAATAATGACTCTACTAGGAACCTAATAACTTCCAATCATGAAGTTCCTCATGTTGACCCTGAACCATAAAATTATTTCCATTGCTACTTCATAACTATAATTTTGCTGCTGTTATGAATCACAATATCTGTGTTTTCTGATGGTATTAGGTGACCCCTGTGAAAGGGTCCTTTGAACCCTGAAAGAGGTCACAACTCCCGGGTTGAGAACTGCTGGGATAAGCACTGGTAGCTTCAGAAATAATTTTACTTCCAGATGTTGTGAAGAACACAGTGTTCTTAACACCTGAAGCTGTTGTTTTTTCTGTTTCATCTCCCTGTCACAGAGTTAGAGTGGTCAGCCCATACTCAGACCTGAAACCTAGGAGGACACTTTGAGATATTCATACCTGGGTCCACAATAAGGTGGGGGTAAACTCTGCTTCCAGAGCCAGCTTTTCAATGAGCCCAGTGAGCTCAAACAAAATACAACAATGTACTACTATGATGCACATTACACTAAGTCACACCAAGGTACAGAGATGGATGAAGCCAGTAAATCGCCATAGTGCCGAATGTTCTAGGGTTCACTGGCTAATATATCATGGTGGAGTCTAGAAGTCTAGCTTTAGTGGTGAGAATTAAACCCATTCTACTTTTTACTGTAGGTAATGCTGTTATCATGACTCCCACTTTGGAAGACCAGGTACAGGTGGAAGTGTCTGCTGAACTGCATGTTCACCTTGCTGATTGGGAACTAAATTTCTGAAAGACCGAGAATGTGCCTCTCATATTTTGGTAGTTTCAGTGGTCATAGGCCTTTGTTCACATAGAAGTCTATGAATGAAAAATCAAGTCAATCAATAAATCTGATGAAAATTTCCTACAGACAGTGGCTTAAGATATTTTAACCTCTAATTGATTGATCTTATGAGCATATGAGAGTGCATCCTCACAGTAACTCTGCTTTTCACACTTAGCATGGCCGTAGAATGAGAGAGCTGCTGTTTCATTCTAAAACACGTTTGGGGTTAGATGATCTTACCCAACAGTAGGTTAATGAAAGAACATTGAGTCTGCTCAAAGTTAGATGGCGCTGACCCATGACATCCGGTAATCAAGTGAATTGAAAGTGCCCTCGGTTTCAGGGGTTTTCATCCTTTGATGGGTTAGCTGAGATGCTACTATTGGTGAAATTATTAAGGCCACTCCACGTAGTTAAAAGGGAGGTTTATTTTGTGGGGTAACTTACAAGTGAAGGGATAGGTTGCAGGGTCTGGGAAAAGTGTAGCGCAGTCCGGCGGTGTTCTCTGGAGAACTCTGCTCAGTCTACCTCCAGCGTCCAGGGTCCAGGAACCAAGAGAGCTGGCCAGTCTGGATCTCAGGTCTTCAGGGTCCTCTCTCAGCCCCGCCTTGTAGGCGTAACAGGTACCGAAGCCTCAATGGGGGTTGGAACTTCCAGATCGAAGCTGGAATGGCTGCCCACTATAAGCGACCTCCTGTAGGTCAAGAAGCACTTGTACCTTCAGCTTTGAAGTTTCCTTTTGCACAGGCAGTGGGAAATGTTAGATTAAGAAGAGGAAAAGGAAAACATGACAGCAATTGGAAGACTTAAGGCAAACTCTAAAGAGAGTGCCTGCACGTTAACTCTGTGTGGGACCTTTAAATACTAAAGCAGTCTTGGCCCAGCCATGGTAGTGGTTCCGGAGGCTGAGGCAAGAGGATTACTAAGAGTTCAAGGTCTGGTTGGACAACATAGCAAGTGCCAGACAATCTGGGTCTACAGAGGAAGATCGTCTCAGAAAACAAAACAAAATAATAGCAACAACAACAATCAGATTCTTTCCTCTTCAGAGAGAGAGGGATAACCCCCAAAGAATGCATGAATCTGGATCTTGTTAGATGGCTCAGTATGGAAGGGCACTTGCTGCCAAGCCTGAAAACCCGTTTGGTTCCCAAAAGTTGATTTTCAACCATTTGTCCTCCGACCTCCACGTGCGTTCCATGTGTGCTGTGGCTGTGTGTGCACACCCACCCGCACCCATCCCCCACACCCAGTTGCTTCCTCTGGGTCAAACAACTCACTCCGAGCAACATGTTGAGTGCTAGCATTTTTTCAATTCTAAGTGAATTAAATCAAATAAATGTCATTTAATGAACTAATAGTTGGTGTTTTGACTCACGGAGATTTGGGCACTCACTCTTTTTCATTGTTTTTCAAATGTAAAGTGGTGAAGGTCAGCTTAAAACACAGGTTGTCACTCTAAACATCTGAACTCCTAGTGTGGACATGGGGCAGAGGTAGAATGTGATAAAAAGACATAAATGAAATGGGACTGCATCTTCTTTCACACAGTCTTACAGATCCTTGCCAAGAAAACTGAAAATCTCCTGCTTTACAGAGAGGGGAAAAAGAAAAGGAAGAAGAGAACAAAGATTTGGGAGTTCTGTGCATGGCAACATCTCAGTGAACATTTGGAACAAGGATAATACATACATACAACTTATGGCCCAAGCCTGCCAGTCTCCTGTTTACACAAATGAAATTTCACCGCACTCAGCCCCATTAATTTTTGTCTATATTGCCTATGGTGGCTTTTGCAACACTAAAGCTGTGGAGGAATCAACAAGCTGCAAAAGATAAAATGATCCCCAAAGCCACAAATATTTATTACCTAGCACTCTACAGAAACTTTCCCAACCTTTAATTTAGAATAATGCCAAAGTCACAGGTGCCGATTTCTTAGTGACAGTTCAGAATGCCGAAAAACTGTTATCAGTTCACAGGCCAGCTTCTTCAGACAGTAGAGTTTAACTAGAACCGTTAAATATTTTTAGGCGTTTATATAGTTCATTCCATGAATTGCCCATTGTTCTTGCCAAAGGAATGCACATTGGCTGCTAATAGGGAGAACAGAATGTAAAGGTCTTGCTGTTGATCCTGGCAATTGGCATCTAACATTGTGCCCAGACTGTATTTGTTGTTTTATTGTATTTCCCTAATAAGTGAGCATTTTACATGTGCATAACTTCCATGATTGAGGAAAACTTTAACACACATAATATTAGGTCCAGCCTATATTGTTTGCTCCCAGGGTCCTCGGAAGAGTCTACCAACCAGCTAAGGATTCTAGTCTGAGGGATATTCAATGAATCTAAGCACACCGCATTCTTTAGTCCATTCACTTTATTCTTCTATGGCGATTCTATCTGCACAGTTTCTGTTCTGTTCTCTTACTTAGCTCCTCCCTCCTGCTCTCAGTCCCTCCTGCTATTCTCTCATCGTTCTACCTAGTTCTTTCCATCTCCATCCTCATCTTTGTTCTTCTCCATCGATCCTCTTCTCCCAGTGCTCTCAGAGAACCACTATATATACCCACATGGTAATTCTAGGGTAAAGCAATGTAGAGGCTTGAAGTTTTCAGGGTCTCAGAGAGAGGTGATAAGGACCCACTCATAAAGCAATTAATTGTCAGCTTTCAATTATAACCCCAAAAGGGGAGTGACTAAAGGGGAGTTCTCTGGTAGGGTCAACTAAAGGCTAAGATCAATTAGGGAATTTATGTGCTCAAATTATAATCTAGAAATGGCTAGGTAGAATGTTAGGGGTCAGTAAGTCACAAGAACTTTAGTAAACTGTCTTTGGCGCCACTTTTCCCACTCGTCCCAGCTGCAGCTGCTTTCTGATAGGGAGGGGGACATATGCTAAGGTGGCTAAGCAACCTATGTCAGAGTGTGTAGTATTTGGTTAGTAAAAGCACTTTCACTCAGAGTAATTACTGAGGAGAAAAATCTAGGAATAGCACCTGGCTGAGGAGGAATAAAAACTTAATTTGCCCAAGAAAGAAGGTTGGCACCTATCACCTGCCTGGCCCGGAGGCAATCTCCTTGGGTCAGTGGGAAGTAACTGCCTTAACTCAGTATCTAGCAAATGGCTAAAACATCATCCCAGGGATGTGAACAGTAAATCCCTTAAGTTAGGGTCTTGTGTAGATAACCCCGGGTGAAGGTAAGGGGTTGAGGACTTAATCATTAGTGGTTCTTTTCTCTGTCTGTGAGTGAGATGAGCTAATGTGAAGTTTTGTCCTTGGAAAAAGGTATCTTTGCTGAAATACTTTTGTCCAGAGAATGGCCAGATATATGTTAATGAAAGATAAACACAACTGGGGACAGTTGTCCAATTACCCCAAATGTATAGGGAAAGTTGTGCCCAAGACTGAGATGCAATCGTGAGATTATATGTACATGTAACATGGAAATGCATGGTAAATGGTGAGACTCATATCTGTTATTGCACAAGAAGTTAACAAGAGACAGCCAATTCATTCAAAAGGCAGTAATTTATAACGCCTTGCACGATGGTTTCCTCTAACAGAACCCTAAGTTCTGATATGTTGACCTGAATATTAGTTGTCACTGCTGTATACTCTCATGGACTTTCACTACCAGCACCTCTCAATAAAATTTAGTCTACGACATTGAAATGCACAGTAAAGAAACAATGGAAAAATCATCTCATTAATTCTTAAGCCGCAATGTTTATATCTACCTCTGGTGCTCACCTTGTTCTAGCTTCGTCAGCTTGGCCCATGCAGCTTCAGCATCTTTTTGATGATGTGTGATACCTCTCTGTGCATGACATTTCTCTGGGTGAGCCGCTACTCATTACATTTCCCTTCCCTTGTCCCAAGCTCTTCCTATGGACACCAAGACGCTTGACCAGCAGCAAGGAACAGCACCAGCACCAGCGTTCACTCCAGCCACAGTACTCCTTACTTCTTCCTCATGAGCACTTCCTTACTTCTTACCCAAAGCACACAGAAGGAAAAGTATAGAAAAGGGAGGTGGGTTTCCAGAGTGAAAACAGGACAGTGGTAAAGAGTCAATATGCAATAAAGAAAAAAGTGGGAAAGACAGGAAAGGTGTGCAGGGTTAGATGGGCATAACTGGATCCCAAGAAGGGACAAAGGAAGAAGGAGAAAGGAAGTCAATGTGCAATTCGAGTTTTCTATGTCTCTGTCTCAGGCCCAGTCTCATCCTGTCAGGGCCTTGGTTTAGACATGAAGAAGAAAAGGAAGTCATGCTGTGGCTGGGCTTCCCACAGGGCTCCTGATGTGTGGCCCTGTTCTTCCCAGACACATTGTCTTTGTCTGAGAGGACACACATTCCATTGTGCTTCACAGTCTTGCAATTTGGGGAGAATTACAGTGTTGCTTGTCATCTCTCTTAATCTTTACTGGACCCAATAACATTTCAGGTGTCACACCTCTTTCCTTGTATTACTTTTCATTAATTAGAGCCAAATGGCTAACCTACAGATGAGACTATTGTGCACTGATCATTCTGGAACAAAACAACATCAAACACTGAAACTCAGACAGTGGCTCCCAGCCCTTTTCAACTCTCATTCTTTGCACTCACACAGAATATGAATGTCCTTGCATGGCATATTCTTAATATTTGGAAGTCTTGGGTCAGGACCTACCTGATTCGGGATCTATAATTCCATCTCTATGAACAAAGCATCCATTTATTATCTCTGAATCAGAAGGCATATTATGCATTTTAATATTTAGGAGTTGCTAATTTCATATCCTGAATGTATTGATGAATTAATAACAAAACAGTTGAGTCTGCTATATAGATACTGAACTTCACAAATTTATAGCCTGAGAGGCCGGGATAAGGATGAGATAAGTATGGTGCCTAGTGCATGGCTTAAGGAATTATTCACTTTCAGAATTGTGTAGACACAGATTCAGCCATTTTTGGCGTAAATGGTTGTGGGAGTTTGTAGCCAAATGCTTCACCTCCTCACCCAACCTCAAGTATGCAACATGACTTTGCATTCTAGAGGCAGCTGTGGAGGGAGGTATGACTCTGGTTGTCCACAGCAGGAACAATTTAGCAACAAACTTTCCCCCTATCATTGTCTTCTTCCCTTTATCATTCTTCTGAAACTTTAGCCCAGCTCCATAGAATCACTTCTCAATGACTAATTCCTAAATGCAATCATGAATCAGAAGTTCCACTTTCTAGAAATAGCCAAGCCGAGAGACTTGATTTACTATGGAAAGCAGGCCATAGGAAGCAGTGGAGTGAGGGATGCAGTGGAAACTGTCATCCTTGCCCTCAGCTCTAGTGGATGCAAATGGGGGACATGTAGAACAAGACTTGTTGGTTTTTTTTTATTTGGTCAGAATACAGGAATGAGAATGACCAGAATTGTGGGGTTGGTGAGTTTTGGTTTACTAAAGCACAGGACAGACTGTCAAGAATTCTATATGGGATTCACTTGATGAATGCATGACTCTTTTCCCCAGAACCTCCCAGCTGTTTGTGATCCTGGTTCCCAGAGGGTGATTTCCTATCAGTGGAGGTGGTCACGGCTCTTTGGTGTTGAAGCTATCACCACACAAAGAGCTGTGGTCATAGGAGTCCCTCAAGCTCTCCAGGGAGCACAGAAAGGGTCCAGGATAAGGTCAAAGCTATTCACCTTGACTTTCCTAGAGACCTAGGATTGATGCTATGCAATCTGAACAGGAAGGAGGGTGTTTGAGTTCCAGGGACTTTCCTACAGGTGGAGGGTTGTCATTATGCTTCTGTGCCTGGAAGTAATGTTAAATGGGTCCAGCAGGTGTAAAAATAAAGCAAAACAGAAGTCTGGACCTTTGAGGGATGCTTATTGGCCAAATGAACAAACAAGTAAGCAGCTCAGATTTGCTTAGCCACTGTCTAAGAGTGAATGGACTCGAGAGGGGGTTATGCAAGAGCAAGATGATGAATATCAGTTGTAGCCTTGGGACCAATTGTGTGTGGGCACTGTGGCTTGCTTCAATAACCCTGCTGTTTTACACTTGTCAGAGGAGTGCAGCAATTCTGCCGCTAGCCCGAGAAAAAGCCTTTTACCAAAATCCCATAGCAAGTCTCACATTCAGTGATAAAGACCTAAAAACGTTCTATTTAAGTGTAGTTGAGAATTCCTACTACTAACAGAGCTAATTAATACCCCGCAGACATCCCAAGCAATAACTTAAAATCATGAAAAAAATTAAAGAGAATTAGAATTGGAAAAGAAGAGATAAAATAAACATTATGCAAAGTATAATTGTCAGTATAGAAAAAAAGCAAGAAAGCCTTCAAAGACATTACTAGAATTGATAATAAGATAGGCTAAGCTGTGAAATACAACTTCTAAAGTGAGTAATTCATTTACATTTATAACATTATATTTTAAGATAAAAGTTAAGGAAAATGTCACCACAGTGAAGCATATGAAGAAGACGGAAAATCTAACCCTACAATAGTCAAGCTTCTGATAAATCTACCATATTGATAAAGGGATTGGGAAACTCTCGAATGGAACAGAGGGCTTACAAACAGTCCTATTCCTACTGAAAAACATGACACATGGTGGGCAATGGTGTGTAGAATTGCATATAGCTGGGGGACTAGATATATGAATAATGAAATGCATATCCTAGAGTCACACTGGGCTGGGACTCAGGTAGACAATCTTCACTCTCCTTCTCATCCTCTAACACGATTTCTCTGGTCTCATCCCCACCCCTGTAGCAGACTGCTTGCATGGGCCTGTCCTCTCACTATCCCTTCATTCTCTGAGGATTCCCCAAAACTTTGTAGCAAGCCCAGCTTTTTTATCCCTGTGGACTCTCTTACTTCCCCACTTCTAGCCTGTTCCCATCCCTTTGTGTCAGCTGTGATCCCCAGTGGCCACACCAAGCAGACATCTTCCCTCCCCTTCCTGTTCTCAGTTACAATCTCTCTACTTCCATACCCGGTCCTTTAGTAGCTTAGCGGTGCCCTCCTCCCACCTCAACTTCATTCACTAGAGATGCCAACTCTTAGTCCAGCCCCAGGGTCCCCAGAGTCCTTTCATCGCTGTCTCACTAGAAAATTCTTTGTTTGATTGCAACCTACTTACAGATCTTCTCCTCACATCTCCAGCTCCCTGGATGCCTTACCTCTAGGTATGAACAGGATCCCCTGCCTTCTTCCTGAGGCCCCTCTGAATCAGCCTTTCCCACTTCTATTCTCTCCGACAGTGACTGACCTGCAGAAGCACTCCCTACTAGGCAACCTGCAGCTACCACCATACTTTCCTATGACCTAGAGAGGGCAATAGCAACCACTCAACAAAGACAAGACTAACATCAACATTCAGAATCACCTCAATCATCCCAACTCCAGATGCCTAGATACCAGCAAAAATTCACAATCATTAATAGCTAACACAATATGCCTGTAACAGAACCCACTATCCTACTATAGTAGGCTTTGAGAAATGCAATATAACTGAAGCCTAAGAGAGGAACTTCAAAATAGCAATTATGAATATGTTCAAGGACCTTAAAAAGGATATAAATAAGTCCCATAAGAAACCTCATGGTGGTGGTGGGGAAGCAAACAGTGGAAAAATGTAATTAAAACAGCTCAAGACATGAAAGTAGAAATAGAATCACCAAAGAAAGACCATACTGAGATAAAACTGGAAATGGGAAATTTAAGAAGTCAAACAAGCCCCTCAGAGATTGGCTTCACCAACAGAACACAAAAGATGGCAGAGAGAAGCACAGGCATTGAAGACAACGTAGAAGAAATGGACACCTCAGTCAAAGAAAATGTTAAATCTTTAAAAAAGTAAAAAAAAAAAATCAAGGTACAAAACATCCTGGAAATCTGGGACACCATGAAAAGACCCAAATCTATGAATAATAGATACCCAAGCTTATGGGACACAATGAAGGCAGTTCTAAGAGGCAAGTTCATAGCACTAAGTACCTACATAAATAATTGGAGAGATCTCCTATTAGTAACTTAACAGCACACCTGAAAGCTCTAGAACAAAAAGAGAGGATAACACCCAAAAGGTGTAGACAGCAAGAAATAATCAAACTTGGGCTAAAAATCAATAAAATATAAAACAACAAAAATAATAAATGGAATTGTGTAGCAGTCTAGTCATCTTTGTTTTACATTCAGTATCCTACTATGAGTGAGTACATACCATGTTTGTCCTTCTGAGTCTGGGTTACCTCATTCAGGATGATTTTTTCTAGATCCATCCATTTGCCTGCAAATCTCATGATGTCATTGTTTTTCTCTGCTGAGTAGTACTCCATTGTGTATATGTACCATATTTTCTTTATCCATCTTCAGTTGAAGGCCATCTAGGTTGTTTCCAGGTTCTGGCTATTATAAACAATGCTGATATGAACATAGCTGAGCAAATGCCCTTATGGTATGATTGAGCATTCCTTGGGTATATGCCCAAGAGTGCTATAGCTGGGTCTTGGGGGAGATGGATTCCCAATTTTCTAAGGAAGTGCCATATTGATTTCCAAAGTGGTTGTACAAGCTTGCATTCCCACCAGCAGTGGAGGAGTGTTCCCCTTGCTCCACATCCTCTCCAGCATAAGCTGTCTTCTGTGTTTTTGATCTTAGCTATTCTGCCAGGTGTAAGGTGGTATCTCAGAGTCGTTTTGATTTGCATTTCCCGGATAATTAGGGATGTTGAGCAATTCCTTAAATGTCTTTTAGCCATTTGAACTGCCTCTGTTGAGAATTCTCTGTTTAGTTCTATAGCGCATTTCTTAATTGGACTGTTGGGCATTTTGATGTCTAATTTCTTGAGTTCTTCATATGTTCTGGATATCAGCCCTCTGTCAAATGTGGGGTTGGTGAAGACCTTTTCCCATTCTGTAGGCTGTCACTTTGTCTTGTTGACTGTGTCCTTTGCTCTACAAAAGCTTCTCAGTTTCAACAGGTCCCATTGATTGATTGTTTCTCTCAGTGTCTGTGCTACTGGTGTTATATTTAGAAAGTGATCTCCTGTGCCAATGTGTTCAAGAGTACTTCCTACTTTCTCTTCTATCAGGTTCAGAGTAACTAGATTTATGTTGAGGTCTCTGCTACACAACTCCAGGGAGGGTACCTAGAAAACAGGACCCTAGGAAAGACACAGGGATCACCCAATGACAGAGAAATGGATGAGATCTACATGAACAACCTGGACGACAGTGGGAGTAATGAAGGGCAAGGTTTGAGGGAAAGAAAGCTTAGGGGAGCAGGAGATCCCAGCTGGATCAAGAACAGAAAGGGAGAACAAGGAATAACACACCATGATAAATGAAGACCACATGAGAACAGGAATAGGCAGAGTGCTGGAGAGGTCCCCAGAAATCCACAATGATACATCCTCTGTAGACTGCTGGCAATGGTCGAGAGAAAGCCTGATCTGACCTAGTCTGGTGATCAGATTACCAAACACCCTAATGTTCATGCTGGAACTCTCATCCAATAACTGATGGAAGTGGATGCAGAGATCCTCAGCCAGGCCCCAGGTGGAGCTCCAGGAGTCCAATTGTCGAGAAAGAGGAGGGACTGTAAGAGCGTGAATTGTTGAGACCAAGATTGGAGAGGCACAGGGACAAATAGCTAAACGAATGGAAGCACATGAATTATGAACCAAAGGCTGTGGAGTCCCCAGCTGGTTCAGGCCCTCTGGATAAGTGAGACAATTGAATAGCTTGAACTGTTTGGGAGGCATCCAGGCTGTGGGACCAGGACCTGTCCTTAGTGCATGAGCTGGCTGTTTGGAACCTTGGGCTTACACAGGGACGCTTTGCTCAGCCTAGAAGGAGGGGACTGGACCTACCTGTACTGAATCTATCAGGTTTAAATAAATCCCCAGGGGAGTCTTGGCCCTGAAGGAGATGGGAATGGAGGGGAGGGGATGGGGGTAAAGTGGGGGTGGGGGCGGGATGGGGGAGGACAGGGGAACCCATGGCTGATGTGTAAAATTAAAACACAAATATAATAAAAAAATAAATAAAATAATCAATGAAACAAAAAGGTCGTTCTTTGAGAAAACAAATAAGGTTGATAAACCATTAGTCAAATTAACTAAAAGACACAGAGAGAAGACAAATTAATAAAAGGGGGACATCACAACAGATACCAAGAAAATTCAGAGAATCAAAAGGACATACTTTAAAAAACAGTACTCTGCCAAACTGGAAAACCAAAAAAAAAAGATAAATTTCTTGATATATACAATCTACTAAAGTTAAATAAAGATCAGATAAGCAACTTAAACAGTGCTATAATCTCTAGTGAAAAAGAAACAGTAATTAGAAGTCTCCCTTACGCTCATGGATTGGTAGTGTTAATATAATGAAAATGACCATCCTACCAAAAGCAATATACATATTCAACTCAATCCCCATCAAATTCTAACATGACTCTTCAAAGAATTTGAAATGACAATTTTCAGCTTTTTAGCGAAACATGACCACGTGCATGCATTTGCACACACACACACACACACACACACACACACACACACACACACACTAAAAAAGAAAACAACATCATTAACAATAAAACAACCAAAAAAAACCCCATGATCAATCACCACCGCCACCACCACCACCAACAACAACAAAACAAAGACAAAAACAAACAAACAAACCCCAAACCAAACCAAATCAAAACAAAAAACTCAGAATGACTAAAACAATCCTGAAAAATAGAAGAACTGCTGTAGGTAAAACCACCCTGTATAACAAGTTGTACTACAAAGCTATAATAATTAAAAAGAGCATGGTATTAGCATAAAAACAGACAAGTTTATCCATGGAATCAAACTAAATACTCCAACCTAAGTCCACAGGCATATGAACAACTGATTTTTGACAAAGAAGCCAGAAATACACACTAGAAAAATGACAGCATCTTCAGCAAGGTGCTGGTCAAACCAGATGGTTGTATATATAAGAAGAAAAATAGATCCATATCTATCACCCTGCATAAAATTCAACTCTAAATGGATTAAGAACCTCAACATAAAGCAAATTACCCTGAATCCAATAAAAAAGAAAGCAGGGGGATAGTATTGTATTCATTGGCACAAGAAAGAACTTTCTAAATAGGACACTGGTAGCACAGGCACTAAGACCAACATTTAATAAGCTGGACTTCATGAAATTGGAAAGCTTCTGTACAGCAAAGTTGTCATCATTTGGAGAAAATGGCAATGTACAGAATGGGAAAAGATCTTTACCAATTATACATCCAATAGAAGGTTAATATATAAAATATATAAAGAATTTAAATAATATGGATATAAAAAAACCCAAGTAACCCATTAAAAATGGTGTATAGAACTAAATAGAGAGTTCTCAAAGATAAAACACAAATGGCTGAAAAGCACTTAAAGAAATGTTCAGCATCTTTAGTTGCTAGGGAAATACAAGTTAATCCTGTTTTGATATTTCATCTTATGCCAGTCAGACTGGACAAGATCAATAAAAGAAATGACAGCTCATACTGGCAAGAATGTAGGGAAAGGGGAACATTATTCATTTCTGGTTGGAGTTCAATCTTGTCTAGCCATTATGGAAATCATTGTGCTGCTTCTCCAGGGAGCTGGGAATAGATCTACCCCAAGATCCAGCTGTTTCACTCTTGGGGGTATACCCAAAGGACTCTACATTCTACTATAGAGATACTTGTTCATCCATGTTCACTGTTGACCTATTTATGATAACCAGAAACTGGAAAGACCCTAGATACTTTTTAACTGATGAAAGGATACTGAAAGTGTGGTACATTATTACAGTGGAGTATTTTTCATCTGTTAAATACAAAATCATTAAAGTCTCAGGTAAATGAACAGAATTAGAAAAAATCATCCTGATTAAGATAACTCAGATCCCTCTAAACCAAATGATATGTATTCTCTTATATGTGGATTATAGCTTTCAAGCCTTTGACAGCCATACTATAATCATATAACCACAGAAGGACCTCCCAAGGAAAGGGAAAGATAATATATAGTTATGGAGTGGGAGATCATAATGGGAGAATTAAACAGAGAGAGGAAGAGAAGAGGTGGATAATAGAGTGTCTTAGGGAGCACAGCAGCATGCAGGCAGACATAGTGCTGGAGTAGTAGCTAAGAGTCGTACTTCTTGCATGTAGGTAACAAGAAATCAACTGACTCACCAGGTGGTATCCTGAGCATAGGAAACCGCAAAGCCAATCCCCCACAGTGATACACTTCTTCCAACAAGGCCATAACCACTCCAACAAAGCCACACATCCTAATAGTGTCACTCTTTATAAGATTATGGGGGTCAATTACATTATCTATGAGGGAAAGACAATGAACTTTGATCGAGATCAATGTTCAATGTCATTAAACATGTTAATGCTAACTAATATGCAAGCAACAACAATGGAGTCATTCAGAAATATTGTTATGTATGACATTTTACTAGGAAATGATTTTTATAAACACACACACACACACACACACACACACACACACACACACACACACCATGAAAGAAGACTCCCACAGTTTTACTCCAAATAAGAATAGCTCTCAATACACATTACTACCATTGTATCTTTAAATCACCTGCTGTACATTGTTCCCAACAGAAGATAATGAAGAGTAGCCTGAAAAGAGTTTCTCAGGTGGATGTTGGGGACAGAACGTGAGACCAGAGACACAGAAAGAAAAGGATAGGCGTTATGTAAGAGAATTTTTCATAACATGGTGCAGGCCACAGGAGAGACAAATTGCTTAAAGCAGATTCAATCCTCATTTCTCACCAGTGACTGAGGTTACCCAAAGCTTCATGTATCCTAGTAGTTTGTATTGAAGATCAATTAATTCTCACCAGAATACCTACAATTCAGCAACCTAAATTATGTCATGTTTTTCTCCCTTTGAAATGCAAGTATTTGTCAAAGGAATAAAAACAGAAAAAAGAGAAATTTTCATTTTTAGTAACATATAAAGCAGCTGTAAAATATGAAACCTGTTATCTCCTCTGGAGTATCTTTTTATTGTTAGATTTCATGATGAGTCACTGCCTTCTATGGGGATCATCAATCCCACAAATTTAAATGGATTAAGGTAATAAGAAAACTTGGCAAGGATGCAAAGGTACACTAGAGAAAGAACTGGGTTTTCTAATCATATGCCTAACGCCTTGAAAGTCTGTAAGATACCATGAGGCCATGTGGTACATCTCTGACATATGAAATCCCCAAAGGAAACTTGGGAACCCAGAAGCCTTTACCTTCACCTTGGGACACACTGAATGTTAAGTAAGCTCCAGTGTATGGGCTGGAATTAGGACCAAATGTGACCAAAGTACATTGTATATTTTTAAATTTTAACAAAACAAAAAATGAACAATGTTGCTATCATATAAACCTCATAAAAGATCTTGTACTTTCATGTAATCCAAGCATTTTATTTGGTTTACTATATCAATTGTTAGTACTATTTCACTTTTAATATCTTTCAATCTTATATTTGTATCACACCCTCTTTTGTGATGGGATTGTTATTTATGACCCGTCACTCACTCATTTGCTCCATAAATATATTTAAGACTAAACAATGTAGTTTCAAAATCATGTTCTCATGGGCCGCAAGATTATACTAGAATCCATATTTTTGAAGGAACTCTTTGGTTAATAGTGATTACAACTTAGTGTAGAAAATTCACTTAGTGTATCACTGGACAGAAACAAATTTTAAGTTACCAATAAATTATCAGGCTTTCAGGGGTGAGGATGTGCTCCAAGTGCATCATGGGAGCAGCAGCAGCAGGTAGTAAGAGCATCTCACAAGACATTAGACAGATGTTCAGGGTCCTGGAAGGATAAACCCAGCAGGGAAGCTAACTTCATAACTTGGTCATTCAAGTGTGGCATACTTGTTGACAACTGTGAGCCCTGCGGGCAAGTAAAGTCAACCTTCTGCTTTCCATCATGTCTAGAAGCATGGATTGTTTAGTTAAATCAAATATTATGGTAAACCCCAATGTGAAAATTAAAAACCTTAGCTCTAGTCTATGCATCTAGGGGTACCTGAGAAATTGATCCCTTTTAACTGGCTTCTGAAGTTATTACCCTGCTACATGCTAGCTCTGCATCAATTCCCTGGATGAGGAAGCCTGCATGTGGGAAATCCAGCATGCAGAGGAAGGCGGGAGCAGAGGCAGGTCTAGAGTGGACAAGTGATGTGCCAGCTCTAGAAGATTTGAGGAAGTTCTCACTTTCAGGTACCAGCTTGGGATCTGGACACTCTTCAGAGGACCTCCCTAAATTTTAGTTTTTTTCCTTCATCCTAGCCATGGCCTGGAATACACAAACAGAATCAGTACCTTGCAGCTTTTTTGAAGCCATGCAGATGCATCACTGGCAGCTGAAATCCCAGTGGGAAGCCCTGGAGACCTGCAGGCCTTTATCTTTGTCTCAGGGCATGTTGCATTGTCTGATTTGGACACTTACCTGCCTAGAGGTAAATTTCTTAGACTTTCAATTTACAGTACCGTTCTGTCAATGACATCATTGTCCTGTAGCCTGATGTACACAACATTTAGCACTAAAATTAGATTCTAAATGAAAGAAGAGATAGAAGATAAGCCGGTCATCATTGAAAACAGTGGTGTCTATACTACAGGTGTGGGCAGTTCACAGGACAGCAGATCTATTCTCTATGTTCATGTAAAGATTCTGGTTCTTAATCATTTGACAGTTTCTCAGAAAAGTCTCTCTCTCTATCCTTCTCCTTTCCCCCCATTCACAGGCTTTAAAATTAGCATGTTCCCAGTTCTAAATAAAATGAGTAATTTAATATCAGCAAAGAAATAATATTGTTTGTCCTAAGGATAAATGACCCAAATATTCAGAAGGTCTCCCGGGGTACCAGTAATTTCTTGCTGCAAATCAACACACCTTAAAATCCTTGAGTTAAAGCAGTCCCTCAGTCACCCTCCTGCTTTGGGGTCATGTTCCACCAGTGTTGCTCCTGTCTTCTCTTTGGATGGATTTCTAAAGTCTGGGGTACCTTGGGTGTTTTGTTCAGGTTTAACCTCTTCTTATTCTGTAAGCTTGCTCCCTGAATGTTCCCAGATACCACACTGCTATACGTCGACATATTCTAAGTACACACCTATAATGTGGATTTCTTATGCAAATCCCAGGTTGGGTTTTGTGACTGCCAAAACCTTGCATCAATATCAGATCATGACATCCCCTTATATAAAACCCACAGCCCCCACAGTACTCTCCATATCATCCATTTTCTGTGCTTTCATCATCCCCAAGCCCTGTATGACTTGGTGCACACTACCTTCTGAAGTCTTTTTGAATTCTTGCCCACCTCAGTCCAATTTTCCCCATCTCCTTTTTCGTCCTCTTTGCTTGGAACACTCTTGCTGGGCTGCCTTGGACTCTGTCTGCAGCTTGGCCCACATACTCTCCCCCTAGCTCATCCTCATGGCTCTTTGCAGAATCCATAATGAGTTTATCTTTGACTTGCTTGTCTTTGTCTATATCTCTCTCTAGTAAATAAATCCCATGAATTCAGGATTAGCATTATTACATACTTTGTGTGGACCTTACTCTAGAAGAACAGCAAGGATGTAAGGCGTACAAAGATGCTGCAGGCCTCTATCTTGTTAACTGCTACCTCCCAAGTGCCCAGCACTGCCTGGTACCTAAATGATGCTCAGTTAGTATTTATCAATGAAAGAGTGAATTATCTAATGACTCTGAACTCATTCTTTTTAATAGTCTTGGCTGTCTAGGCAGTTGGTAATCTGATATGTAGGTCTCTCCCACTTCTAACAGATTCATGCTTATGCACAGAAACCCAAAGCAAGGCAGACAACATCTTTATTTTAAAAACATCAGTTTAGTTTTATAATCATTTGAAATATTTTATTGAATTATAAAAGCATTTTGAATGTAGACATGAAAAAATTAGAAAATAAGTTGCTTTTAATTTCACTGTTTAGATAAATAATGCCCTAAATACCTAATTTACTATTTTGTTTGCTTGTTCTCTTAGAAACGTTTTTCTTGGGGCTGAAGAGATGGCTCAGTAGTTAAGAACACTGGCTAGTCTTCCAGAGGACCTGGATTCAGTTCCCAGGATCTCCATGATGGCTCACAAACATCTCTAACTCCAGTTCCAGAGGGATTTGATGCCATTTTCTAGGCTCTGTAGGCACTACACACATGTGGTGTGCACATATACATTCAGGCAAAACACCCATACATATACAAATAAATATAACTCTCAAAAATGTTTCTCTTCATTACAGATAACTTCTCAGTTTGGAATTTCCACTGATTTTATATTATATTCTCCAGAATCAAGAAAAAAGAACAACATTACACAATTGTCTGTAACTGAAGAATGTTTAAATAATGTTGATGCTTTTAGGTTATCCCTACTAGCTTATTTGACTGAAACAATGTCACTTAAAAGGTTTATAATCAGTTAATCAAAAAATGGTACCATTAGAATTCAAAATTGTATCACTGGTAATTAGGTCAGAAGCCTGAGTTACTAGAGTTGAAAGTTAGTATACAACTTCCATTCAGTCAGTGTTCAATTAAGAAGCATTTTGCTGAATACCTCATTTACAATGTTAGTGATGTTCTAGGACCTGCCAATGGGGCAACAGCAAAGGCTCCACCTTCCCAGGTAGACATAGATATTCATATAGATGATAGACAAACAGGTGCAGAATGTTATATAACAAGTGCTTTTGGATAAAACAAGGTAAGGAGAATGATGCAGGATCCTAATTTTAGTTTTTGAATGAGGCTATCAAGGATGACCTCGCTGAGCCCTGAAAGAGGTGAGGAAGTCAAGCATGAAGATGCTAGGAGAAAACATTCTCTGACCAGAAAAAGGGACCTACTGCAAAAGTCCTCAGCTGGGAATGAGTCTGGCTTATTCTAGAAAGAGTTCAAGTTCAGTGTAGCTGCTGCTGAACAAGATGAAGCAGACAAATGGAGTTGGAAGACTGTTCCGGGTTATAGTGCTTGTTACAAGAACATGGATTTTACATTGAGTAGGTCTGAAAGGAGGAAGAAGTCAACACGGTACAGAAGCACTCTGTGAGAGAAAAGCAGACTTGGACCAAGATGGAGAGAGCCTCAAGCTATACACTGATGGCAGAAATAACAACACAGCATGTATGTAGGCGTTGGAGGGAGGTTAAGGAAGGTCCCAGAATCTTAGGTCTGAGCAACTGGAAGAAGGTAATCACAGTTTTCTAGGAGTTCAAAACAGAGAGGTTTGGAGGGAAATTTGGACCATTCAAGAGAAAAATGTTTTGTTTAAACAAAGTAATTTTATTATTTATTAATCAGCTTGTTAATTTTGCATATTTATCATGCAAAGTGATGAAATCATGACATTTCCATATATATATCTCACAGTTATGCATACATTTACAGGCCTCCATGGCTTCCTTTTGACTTGGTTGCTTCTGTGAAGAATGCTGTTGAAATTTTGATGGGGACTGAACCAAATCAGTAAAGGACTTTCAGTAATACACAATTTTCACCCCACTGATTCTGCTAACTCAAGAACATGGTATGTTTCTCTATCATCTAGTGTCTTTCCAATTTCTTTCCTTAGTGTTCTGAATTTTCACTGCAGACATCTTTCACCTCATTGAATAACTTTATTTGCAACTTTTTAAAAAAGGTTTTTTTTGAGACAGGATCTCTCTATGTAGTCCTGGCTGTCTTGGAAGCCATTATGAAACCAGGATGTGTGGTGATATATTGTGTCCAACAAAATATTGCACACCCTAATAAAGCTTATCTGAGGACCAGAGGAAAAAGCCAGCCACTATATTAAACATAGAAGTCAGGCAATGATAGCACACACCTTCAATCCCAGCACTAACCATAGAGGTCTGGAGGTCTGTACAGACAGACAGGAAATGATGTAGTTGGGTGGAGATAGGAACTGAGATGCAGAACAGAAAGGCATATAGGCGTGGATATATAGGAAGTAGGTCTCTTTGGCTGAGGATTTCCAAGTGGTAAGTACGTGGCTAGTTTCTTTCTGCTTTTCTGATCTCTCAGTTTTTCATCCCAGTATCTGGCTCCAGTATTTTTTATTAATAAGACTGTTTAGCAATTTGTCTACAAGGATGGCCTTAAATTCACAGAGAGCCACCTGCCTCTGCCTCCCAAGTACTGGGATTCAAGGAGTGTGATACCATGCCCAGCTATTTGTAGAAAGTTGAAAGGCTGTGATAAATGGTATTTTCTTGCTGATTTCTTTTCTAGCATATTCATTATTGGTATATAGAAAAGCTTCTGAACTTTTGTATGTTGACTTTTTTTTCCCTGCTGTTTTGTTGAAGGTGTTAAGCTGATCAAAAAGTTTGCTAGTAGAGTCTCCAGGGTCCCTCATACATGAGCATAGGATCTGCAAATTGGGATGATTTTAAACAACCAAAATGTGTAAGCCTTAGGAATGCTTGAGAAATAATTATTTGATCATATTAAAGAGGAAAAGGTAGGAAGCAGAGTGAATAGCAATTGCATATAAGTGGGGAAATATTTTAGTTTCTTTTCTTAGTGCTGTGACTAAATACCTGATGAGAAGCAGTCCAAGGGAGGGAAGAATTATTCTGGCTTGTGGTCTAAGGGCTCTAACCTGCAGCAGAAGGGAAAGTACGGTGGTGGGAGTGGCTCAAGACGAAGGCAGTGGGAGCACTCCCATCAGAAGGATCACGAAGCAGAGAGGGATGAGTCTGGTGCTCATCTGGCTTTCTTTTTTCCTCCTTCCTATTCAGTCTGACACTCTAGCCCCTGGGGTGAGTGATAGGTCCTCCTTCCCTGAAGATACCCTCACAGACACAGTCAGAGGTGTGTCTCCTAGGTGACTTTCAATCCAATCAAGTTGATAAAGAAGGTTAGCCACCACGGGTTTTAGATAACTAATGTAAATCATAAACAGGAAAAAAAAACAACAACAAACATTCTTCTTCTCTGATGCTGGATGTGTTTATTTTAAAGGGTCTCCAAAAAGCTATCCAAGGAATTTGGTACTCTCTTCCTACTCACAGTAGCTTCCCAGAATGGATCAATTCACCAACCAATAAAATACAGCCTCACAATCTTTAGGATATGTTCTGTAACAAGAAAGTAATTACTGATTTTTCTCTTGAGGGAGTTATTTTCTATTCTCATTAAATATAAGTCCTTATGTCCATGATAATGCAAGGTGCAAAATCTCAGGATTTTTCATCAAGTAGTCTGTCTGTCCACTGAAGGCCATGGAGAAAAAAGCTAGAAACTGATATGAAATCCCCAAAAATGAAACCCAAAGAAACAGCAAATAAACAAGTTGTTCAATGGGCCCGTGGGTACCTGCCTTTCTAAATGCATGAACGATTTCCTCAGCTGAAGATTCTGTGGCTTTCAGCTGATAACCTGATTTACATTTTGGTCATGCACAAACGCTTCCATGAATCCCAAACCCCTCTAATTAGCTCTTCTCCCAGGCTGCTTCTCAGACAATTTTTGCAAAAAGAAATAAAGAGTCCGGCACAAAATAAAGTAGCCTGTCACGCAGTGTGCAATGTTCCAAACAAGTTCCAGCTGAGAGCTCAGAGGACCCTCGAGATAATTAAGTGGTCTTCAAATTTATTTGTGCACTTGAATCTTTAGTAAGACTATTATTTTAAAGAAAAAATCCCCTAGACTCAATACCAGAGATTCCAATTTCTTTGGTCTGAGAAGAAAGAAGGGGTTTTTCAAAGCTCCACACAAGATTATTCTCCTAGGACTGAAATAAGCACATTAGAAATCAAACAAACAATGTGAACTATAAAACCCACTGAAAGAGGATATTCTAAATAGTACCTGGTAATTGAATACTATAGGAAGCTTCAGGAAGGGAGAGTATATACAAAATGTAAATAATGGCATATTTGAATTTTGAAACAATGTAAAGATTGTTTTTCTCCAGCAGTAGAATATCCTGCTTCCTACACCCCCATAGTTATTTTCAATTTGATTTTCTTCTAAATCTCATGAAAGCAGCTCATTTCATGGCCAAATTCTTTATGAATGTATGGAAAAAAGTGTCATGCCTCAAAGTATTTCCCAGAAGCTCCGCTGGTCCTGGTGTCCATCTCCCTCCACAGTAGCTCGTCTCCTAGAAATCCGGGCAGGATTAGAATGCTGTCTTTACACAAACTGCAAAAACTGAGCAGCACAAAATGGGAGTCAGCATCTCCATCTTGAGAAAAGAAGGTGAGCAAAGGTCTGCAGGAACACCCTGAAGACAGAACAAGATTATGCAACAATGATAACCAGGGTTTCCCTGGACCCCAAGCTCACCAGTGAGGCACTCCATAGTACCGGGAGAACTAGTTGTTTTAAGAAGCAGTCCCCCTCATTCCTCATTTAGGCTGTAGGTGGACCACACAACATTTGTCAGGTTCTGCAGTTCATGAGAAACATAACAAGCTGGCCTGGTCCCCAAGCAACTTACACGCTGCTGAGACAGGAATGCACACACACACACACACACACACACACACACACACACACACACACACACACACAGCCTTTCATAGACAAATGACCAGTAAGCTGCAAAAGATGTTAGTGGCATTGGAAGCAGATCTTGAGCAGTAGCTAGGCTGTCAATCAAAGAAGGAGGAGACTAGACAGCAGGGATTACTTTAGAAAAATCACTCTGGTAGGAGCAGAGAGAGTCTATAGTTTGGGGAGGTTAATCGGGGTGGTAAAGATGGAGGGATGTAAGTCAAAGTTCGAACAGCTCCCATGGAAGTGCCTCTCAGCTGATGTGCAGCTATCACATTTTGAAGAAAAATACCACCGCCACAGAAAGCCATTCATTGTCTAGGGTCAGAGTACAAGCTGGAAGTTCTGCAGAACCACAGAAAGCAGCTCTCAAACTTGCTGTGCCAAGAGGGCAGTCCAAAAGTGAAAGGAAGGCCGTTCTCTCTGGAACCTAAGAGGAAGGTGTGGTCCTAGCGCCATGTTCCAAGTGCAAGGAGAAAATCAGGGTGCCAAGCTGCCTGGAGCTGCATCCACGGGTGCTGAGACAAGTTGCCACTGTAACAGAGGTTGTTAGCTCACTGGCTGGGGCTGGGCATTCTAGCCCCTCAGGCACAAAGTACAGGGTTCTACTGTTTCAAAGAAAGCTGTTATTGGAACATGGTCCAAGCATGTCCATTTGAGAAAACAGTAAGAAAATAAAACAAGTGTCTCCTGAGCTGAGTTTCTTCAAAAACATGGAATTGTTTTGGGAATCTGCTTTCATACTCCTCTCAGGTATAGCAGATAGGAGTGAGTTTACTTCAGACAATTCATGATGACCGGTTATTGCTATTGTTTATATGCCTCCATGGAAAAACATGTTTTTGCAGTGTGGGGCTTGTCTGTCACATGCGGTTTGTCTTTGTGATTGGACACTTTACTCATGTGACCCATCTGAACCCTTGGAGGATACACTGTCTGACGTTCCGAATAACGCTGAATATTGCGTGACACTCTGGTCTGCCTCACTTATCTCATTTATGGGCTCCATTCTCCCAGGTCCCGTTGCCTTTAGAGCAGTGACAGCTGTGAATATGAAAACAAAAAGAAAAAGGAAAAAACCCAGAAAATCTTCAGATTGTATAGTTGGCGTCACTGGCAGTTTTGAGGAGAGCGGCTTCATGGAAAAACATGGTACAAAGAACAATCTCCCAGTAAAGAGAATTTAGAATGAAAGAGGAGTACAGAAACAAGCCCAAATTTTATTTCAACTTTTTTTTTTTTTTTTAAAAAAAAGCAGGATCTCACTATGTAGCCCTGGCTGGCTGGAGGTCTGCCTGTCTTTGCCTGCTTAGTGTCAGGATTAAAGGTTTGTACCACTATTATCACAAATTTTATTTTTTAACGATTGCATCCTATTTATCTATTCTGGGTGGCAGGGGGGCACGTGGAAGACCGAGGACAGCTTGCAAGGGCCAGAAAGCTCATAGAAGCCTGCTTTCTTTCTCCACCATTTGGGTCCCAGGATGCCACTCAGGTTTCAGGCTTGCTGGAAAGTGCTTTACCGTCTGAGTCCTCTTGACAGCCCCTATTTCAACACCCAAGATTTAATTTCAAAGTAGGAAGATTCTATGTAATTCTTCACATTTAAAAAAAATATCAAATGTTTTGAGTTCTACTGACAATAAAGCGCTTCAAGAAAAATCTTGGAGGCACTGCTCCAAAGAAAAGGTTTATACAGCACGAATTCCCTTCTCCCCATCCTCCCTTCGCTCCAGGTTAGTAACATTCAGCAGTGTTGTTAAAGCCACATTGCTCAGTTTGTAAAATGGAGTCTCCTGCATGGTTAACATGGCCTCCTCAGAGACATCATCTGGATTAAACGAAACAACGTGAACAAATACCCCCTCTTCCTAAAATGTTTCAAGGAAACTCTTTGGACCACCCCAGCTCTGGGTAAGAAAATACTTCTTACAGCCCAAGGATGACAATGCAGTTTCTTACTATACTACGGAAATCTTTGGAGGTGTATCTAGGAAGCCCTGAAGCCTATCCTGAGAAAGATTGAGGCTATGCAGAGGCAGAGAGACAAACCGAGGCTGACCTACTGCTTGGGGTCTTTCCCACCTCTGTCTCCCAAGCACTAACTAGAAGGCCTGAACCACCAACCAAGCTTCAGCATGGCTGTTGACTGCTCTGACAGTCACTACCTGTGTTCAAGAGTTTTTCAAGCAGTACTGGTTGCTGCGCTTTCAAAATGATCAATTCTGTCCATCAGAAGGGAAGCTGCCAGGACACTGATGGCACTGGCTGATGATGTCACAAAACAAAGAATCACACTCTCTTTTTGCTATTTCCAAACCCTCCATTCGAGGCTACTTTGTCAGTCACTGTAACTGAATGCACAAGGTCCCCCACCTCCTATGGATGCACTTTTGTGGCACTTACATGTACATGTGGAGTGGAGACTAGACTTCAACTTCCAGTGTCATTCCTTGGGAGCCATTCACCTTGTTCTTTTGTTTTCATCTGGGAGAGGAGCCTCAGAGCATGACTGTGGGGGCTTGTCTTGACTACATAATGGAGGTGGAAAGACCAGAAGGCAGAGGCATTATTCCCTAGGCATTCTCTAGGCACAGGATCCCAGACGACCTAAGGTGAAAGCGAGCTGAGCAGCAGCATGCACGTATACATTTACTGGTCTCTGTTCTTGACTGTGGATGAGACAGGACCAGTTCCTGTCTTAAGCTCTTGCCACTGTGACTTCCTGCTATGATGGACTCCACTACTCACCCAGTGAGTTCAGCAGTGCTGGTATAGACAGTACCAGCTGTTATTTTAGGTACTGGGGGTGCACAAACTGGAAGAAAAGCAAACCCACTATTGGATTGATAACAAGACATTGCACTGCTCTGTCAGATTTGATCGTTTTCCCTTTCAGCTCTGATTTCCACATTGTGCTCTGATTTCACGATCTACCTCACCAGTTACTCAAACCAGAGCGCTCTGGGGAAGTGAGGGGGGTTGATTTCTCCTATTTCTCTTCATACTACTGGTAGATACCAAGTTCTGCCAGTCTCACTCCATAAAATTTCTAGAATCTTCTTCCATTTTATTACTCTGTTAATAACCCTGTGCATTTCCTCCCCTCAAAGTAGTTACAGTTGCTAGGAAACAAATCTCCTGACCTCCAGTCCATTTTCTCTCCATTCTGTGCGGCTTTTGAGAAAAATGACTCTAATGTGACAGTTATGTATGCAAACCCAAGACTCTTTACTGTCTTTATTGTAAATTGTAAAACCTGAATCTCTTTGCTTGGCATTCAAGATGCAGGTGCCTTGATGTCCCTCTTTTTTATTTTATTTTATTTTATTTTAAAACCTTTTCTTCTACTGCTTTGCTGTGTTTCATTTCTAGAATACATTGCTCCAAGGTCATCTGGCAAGAACTTTAATAATAATAATTTTTAAAGTGTTGCAACATACAAAATAAGAGAACACTTACTGTCCAATATGTAGCCTCCAAAACATGTCCCAGCTACCTGGGCATCTGATACTCAAATTTCTGTGTGGCCCTTTTCCCATGAGCCTGGGCTGGCCCTAGCGATTTACTTCAATAAGTACAACACAGATCTATGGTGTTCTGTCCCAAGAAGGTACTCTAAAAGACTGTGGCATCTCCCTTTCTCTTCTTTCCATTCTTGCTTGCTTATTTTGATGGTAAGATACTTTGAGAGAAGCCTACAGACAAGGTACTAAAGGAAGCCCCAGGCTAATAGCTCACAAAGAACTGAAGCCTCCACCCAGTGCCTAACCAGCACCTGAATCTTACCCACAACCACATGAGCAGGCCAGGAAGGGAGTCCTTTTCAGTTCACTCTCAAGATCCCTGAAGCCCTGGGAGAGACGCAGACAGAACAAGGGGATGAAGGTAAGCTGCGTACCTGTATTTCTAACCCATAGAAACTATGAAATATGTTTTGCTATAAGCCTTTAAATTATAGGGTAATTCATTAAGCAGCAACAGATTAACAGTAGCTGACTTTGTTGAACATGCAATTAAAAAATAATTTGATGGTATAATATGTAATTATCTCCTCATAACAAATTTCTGTTTTAAAATTAGAAGAAATATTTACTCATTGGACAGGATTGGATGAGTGTCTCTTCTGTGAGAGGTACTTCCTATGGCCTTGGAGGAGAATAACAAGCCTGGAAAGGCTGGCGGCTTGCCACCAAGACACTGAGAGTCTGAACAAGATGATGCTGGAGAGTGGACCACGGAGTCCAAGAGTTTTAAAAGAGAAAGTGAGAGGATGCTGAAGGATACTGATGTCTACTGGGGATATGACCAAAAGCCCAAAACCAAGCCATAGCTAGGTGACAAATGAGTGCTCTAATTCCAGGGCGATGGCAATAAAAGCCTCCATGAAGCTCAGTGAGTACACAGAGGGAGGATGTCTACCCTGTAGGGGGATCAGAGAGATTAACCTGAGCTTCATTATCACTGGAAATCTAACTACAAAGTATTGGGGAAGGGGCGTGTCAGGGGACAGACACAACTTCAGAAACACAAAGCTGGAATACTCCAACTGAAAATGATGAGTTAAATTCAAATTAAATGTATCCTTGAACCAAATTCTCTTTCCCTGGGCCCCATAACTCACAACTGTTACTCGAAGCCCATTGGCAGTGGATGAGGGTAGGTGGGAGAGAAAGGACAGTCCCATTTCCTGGGATTTTCCTGGAGCCTTGGAAGGCACCTTTGCAAGCGAAGGAGTCTGAATTTCCTTCCCATCAGCTTCGGTATGGGTGCCTCTGGGGACAGGCAGGAAATCCTCATTTTCCCTCTGGATTCAGTTGCAGGTAGGTTGACCAGGACCAGCACCGGGCTTTATGGGCCAACTTCACTGTACACAGACCAACACTTGTGGTGATATTGTGTTCCCCAAAATATTGTGCACCCTAATAAACTTATCTGGGGTCAGAGAACAGAACAGCTATAATATTAAACATAGAGGTTAGGCAGTGGGAGCACACACTTTTAATCCTAGCATTCTAGAGGCAGAGGTCCATCCGGATCTCTGTGAGTTTAAAGCCACACTGGAAAGAGCCAGGCATGGTGATTCACACCTTTAATCCCAGGAAGTGATGGCAGGAGGTAGACAGGTATATAAGGCATGAGGACCAGGAACTAGAGCTGGTTAAGCTTTCAGGCTTTCAAGAAGCAGTTCAGCTGAGATCCATTTGGATAAGGACTCAGAGGCTTCCAGTCTGAGGAAACAGGATCAGCTAAAGAAATGGCGAGGTGAGGAAGCTGTGGCTTGTTCTATCTCTCTGATCTTTCAGTGTTCACCCCAATAACTGGCACCGGCTTTGTTTTTTATTAATAAGACCTGTTAAGATTCATGCTACAAACACTTCTCCAGTTCTGATAACTATCGATGTAATCATAAAACAGACTAACGGAACAGGCCTTTTTTTTTTTTTTTTTTTTTAATATTGCTCAGTTTCTTTGCAGATGAAGTGTAAGAATCTGTTTGAAAATGCTTTACAAATTCTATGTGAACTGTACAATATAAATTATACAAAAGTTGTGGTAGTTGCTCCAGGAAGCTGATTGCAGGAGATGTTTGATGCTGTGAAAGGTCACACTGTGTGCTGGCTTGTTTGTGTCAAAGTGACACAAACTAGAATCATTGGAGAGGAGGGACCCTCTTTGAGGAAATGCCTACCTGAGATGTAAGATCGAGCTGCAGGCAAACTTGTAGGGAATTTTCTTAATTAGTGATTGATGGGGGAGAGCCGAGTCTGTTGTGGGTGGGGCCATCCCTGGGCTGGTGGTTCTGGGTTCTATAAGAAAGTAGGCTGAGAAAGCCATGGGAAGCAAGCCAATAAGCAGCACTCCTCCATGGCCTGTGCATCAGCTCCTGCCTCCAGGTTCCTGCCCTGTTTGAGTTCCTGTCTTGACTTTCTTCAATGATGGAAAGTGAGGGGCATAAGCAAAACAAACCCTCTCCTCCCCAAGTTGCTTTGCTCATGTGTTTTATCACAGCAATAGGAACCCTCACTAGGATGCACTGCCACCAGCAGAGCTGAGACACAAACTCGGGATCTTTGGCACCAGAGAAGCGTCACTTCGATAGTCAGAGACAGCTCTGGGTTCAGAACTCAGCTCAAAACTTGCTAACTGTGTAACTCAGACAAATTATTTCCTTTTTCTGAGCTTCGTTTTCCCCCATCAATAAGATGGAAATTGTAAAGTGAATGCTGTTGCATTATTGAGAGGATTAAAAGACAGAAGCCGTGTGCTTGGCATGGTGCCTCAACATAGCACATTCCCAGTAAATGCAAGTCATTTTGATGCCTACTGTTTTGTGCCCTTTACACTGAACCAGAAGGCAACCTATCCTAGAGGCTCACCAGTAGTTACTTTGGGACCAAGCAGTGCTTAGAAGATATTAATAAAAAGCAAGGCCTGTCTGCAGCCTCTTACCACATCCCTTTCCACATGCTCTACACTTAGATGTTGCTCCCTGTGCTGGCACTTCAGGTTCAGGTGCTTAAAACATTTTGTCCTTCCCCTTCCCTTCCCACATGAATGAACTTCAATGATGTCTCATTCCTTCTAGATTCTGATTTCCAAAGTAACATGGTCCTATAACCAAGGTACTGCTTGTAAGATTGGATAATGCACTTTCTCGCCCACTTCATTGCCCTGGAATCTCTTCCTCTTATCGGAAGTCCACAGTTATACAGTCTGTCTGCCTGGCACAGAAAACCAGGAGATTGGATCAGGCTTGGCATAGTGAATGCAAAAAGTCATGAATGATGAGGAAAACTAATTTCCATACCCCCATACCAAAGAGTATTTTCAATACTCACAAGGAAAAAGGATTGGAGAGGGTAGAAGAGACTCTGTAGGTGGGTTTGTTTTTTTTTTTTTTCAGAAATAAAATCAACATATGAGGTAGATCTGAAGAAAGACCAAAGTTTTCTTTTTAAAAATATATAGGAATAATTTAAAAACCTAATACATAAACAACAGTGATGAATAAAGTGTAGTAGTGATAAAGATAGGTAAGCACACCACTGGGACAGACTAGAAAGACCAGAAATAAACCTTTGCATATATGGCCAAGTGATTTTCAGTAAGAATGCCAAGACTACACAAGGGAGAAAGTACATTTTCTTCACCAAATGGTGTTAGGGAACTGGATATCTGAAGAAAAAGAGCAGGAGGAGGAGCAGAAGATGTTACGTTAGACCTTTGCCTTTCTAAATTAAAAAAAAAAAAATCTCAAGTTACATAAAAAACCTAAGCATCTATGTGTGGATGTTAGCCGTTAGGCTTTCGAAAAGCAGTCTACACTCCATATACCCACAGAGGTTAGCTATGGAGTAAGGGACCTGGGGAAGGGATAGATAGATCTCCCTAGGAAGGGGAACTAGAGTAGATAGTTATGGAAGGATGGAGAGAGGAAACCAGAATCGGAGAATCAAATATGGGGGAGTGAAGAGGAAGGCAAGGGAGAACATGCAGGGAGGCACAGCTAAGACTAAGGGTCATTTGAGGGGTGAAATGGAAACCTAACACAGAAGAAGCTTCCAAAAATACATACATATATGAAGAAGGTCTACACAAAACAAAGCAGCCTCCAGTTCCAGGAATGGGTTCCATCTAATCAAGTTGTTGGCCAAAGAAATGCCATGGGAACCCCTAAACAACCTAGGCTATATTGTCAGGGCTATTGCGTTGTTTTTCTCAAACCAATGGTAAGGTACTATTGCCAAAGACACCTATACAACTCATTGAGCATGGAGACTGAAAATTCAGTGAATTCAGTGCTATGGTTTATTGTTGTTTTGTTTTTGCCCTTAGAAGAAGAGTAGGAAAAAGTGACACATGCAGCTGCATCTGTCTGGCAAGGGGAGAAGGCTAGAAAAGACAGCCCTGGAAAATGAGTTTGGAATGAACACTGGTGGTTAGAGCTAAACCCATTTTTTCTTAATTCCTATTTCTTAGAAGGTTTTTTTTTTTAAAAGCTTTCTAATCTATAGCAATATATATGCAAATATACTTATTGAATATAGAAAAATAACAAAATCAGAGTCACCAATAGTCTCTATACTAATGGATAATCGGATAATCACAGAAGACTTTGGTATGGGGAGGTTTCATTTTGCCGTTTCTAATCTTTTTCTCTCCTCTCCACCTTCCCCCATACATTGAACTTTTTGGTTCATCTTACATAAACAATTTTGTGTTCTGATTTTATGTACTCAATATTGCTTTGTTTATAAACTTAGCTTTTAATGGTTGTGTGGTATCCTATATGGATATAGTTTAATATATGAATTATTTATTATCTATTTCCACACTACTGAGTATTCAAAGATGTATATACTATGAAATTTATAAGTAACATTATTATATGCTTGCAATATTCCTTTGGATAAATGATTAGAAGTAGAATTACTCGATTAACTTTGGATTGTCAGTTGTTTTTTTAAATTTTAGTTTGTGTATGGGTGTCTTGCCTGCATATACATCTGTGCACTGCTTGTGTACCTGCTGCCCATGGAGGACACAAGAGGACATCAGATCCCCTGGAATTGGGATTGGAAGTGGTGGTGAGCCACCATATGATGCTGGGAAATGTACTGAAGGTCTCTGGAAGAGCAACCTGTGAGGAGCCAAGGAAGCTTTGAGTTAATGTATATTATTGACAAGGACCAAAATCTCTAGACCCATGGAAAATTGGCAAAGCCTTCGGTATACAGGTCAGGCTTGGAATTGGCTATGGTGATATTTTATTGGTTTACCCCAATAAAGCTTATCTGAGGATCAGAGAAAAAAAGCTAGCCACTATATTAAACACAGAGTTCAGGCAGTAGTAGCACACGCCCTTAATCTTAGCATTCAGGAGGCAGAGATTCATTTAGATCGCTGTGAGTTCAAGGCCACACTGGGAACAGAGCCAGGCATGGTGGCACATGCCTTTAATTCCCAGCACTAATTAACCATAGAAGTCTGGAGGTCTGTATAGACAGACAGGAAGTGATAGAGCTGGGAGGAAAGAGGAAAGAGATGTAGCTGGGCAGAGAGGAAGTAAGAGGGCAGTGACAGAAAGGCATGTAGGCGTGGGTATTCAGGAAGTAGCTCTCTCTCTGGAGGCTAAAGAGTTGGTGAGGTGAAGTTGGCTGGGGCTTGTCCTATTCCTCTGACCTCTCAGTTTTCACCCCAATATCTGGCTCTTGGTTTTTTTTATTAGTAAGACCATATAGCAGTTTGTCTTACAATTGGCAAGGCTTTTCTCTGGTCTCAGTGTGAATGTTGGCAGTATGTGTGAAATAAAGCAGGTGCAGCTTCTTCCACATAGATGTTTACAGCCTGAGACTGCTCCCATACACAGACCTCTTAGGAGACCAGCTAACTCCTCCCACCATGTTGCACATCATCAATGTGCCTAGGTTCCTCTCCATGTTTAGCTGTCGTTGCTGCCACTCCATCAGAATGCACACAGCCCACCTGACCCCAGATTATGTGTCTTTTGCTTCTTCTGTGTCACTGTCTTTTCTTCATTCTCCCATCACCCCTAGTTAGGCTAAGGCACCAGGCCTCGAGGATTGTAGTAGCAGCTAATGTACTTAACCACTGAGCCATCTCTCCAGGCCTGCAGCTGACCATTTTTAAGCTCATTTAAATGTTTTGGGGACCTTATTAAAAATGTCAAATTTCTTTCCATCAAGTTTGTAGAAATTTATTATCCCATTAAGAATGCAAAATGTTCATTTTGTCATATTATCATGCAATGACTGTTATTTATAAAACAAGAAAATAGAGAAGATGTATTTTTGAATCAGGGAAGTCTGTGGTTTCTTGGACAAATCACTTTGGTATCCATTTTCTCCCTAGTCAGCATAAGTAACCCTGAGTATAATTACAGAGAGTGCTTTGCAGGGATGTTTCTGGTGTTTGTTTGGCTGTGTTCATTTATGGTTCTGAGGAACATCCAGGGCCATGTGCACACTTGGCAAGTGCTTGACCACTGAGCTCTGCTCTGCAAAGATGTGTTGTAGAATGCTGTGAAGATGTGTCACTGATTAGTTCAATAAAAAGCTGACTAGCCAATAGTGAGGCAGAGAGGACGCTGAGAAGAAGAAGGCAGAGTTGCCAGCCAGACACAAAGGACGCTGGAGAACAGGATGGACAGTATGTAGATGAGGTAAATGAACCTCAGAGCAGCACACAGATTAATAGAAATGGGTTAATTTAAGTTATAAGAGCTAGCTAAAGACAAGTGCTGTGGATAGCGCTCTGTGTAAATAAAGTTCTGATTGGCCAGTGGCCAGGCAGGAAGTATAGGCGGGACAAGAGAGAAGAGAATTCTGGGAAGTAGAAGGCTGGAAAGAGACACCGCCAGCCGCCGCCATGAAAAGCAACATGTAAAGACACTGGTAAGCCACAAGCCATGTGGCAAAGTATAGACTAACAGAAATGGGTTAATTTAAGAGAGAAGAAGTAGATAACAAGAAGCCTGCCACGACCATACAGTTTCTAAACAATGTAAGTCTCTGTGTGCTTTCTTGGTTGAATCTGAGCGACTGTGGGACTGGCAGGTAAGAGAGATTTGTCCTGACTGGGCCAGGAAGGAAAACTCTAACTACAGACAAGTCTAAGTTAAGGCTGAGCTTTCATAATTAATAATAAGTCTCTGTGTTGTGACTGGGAGCTGGCTGGTGGGACAGAGAAAGCCTTGATACAAAGATGTTCTTAAGTGATATTTGTAATCAAACCCCTTAGACAGTAAATCAGTCAAAACTTCATGGAGGTGAATGTGTTCTAGCAGGGGTGGGAGTGGAGGATAGTTGAGGATAGGATTGTATCACTTACTAAAAGAGTGATACAGAATCAAGACTTTTCAGAACAGGATACAGCCAGCACTTCCCCTCCACCTCAAGGAGAGGAAGCTGGTGATAAGGAGAGTACAGGCTGCCTGACAATAGATACAGTCCAGTGGGGGGGGCAGGTGGACACCCCAACTTCACTCCCCTCCAGTCCCTATTTCTTCTTTGAACACTCAGCTCCACTCCCAAGGGCAGGACAAGGGAACTTGGTGGCTGTGGACAGGATATTTGTGCCACCTGTGGTGGCTGATTTGACTCTCAGATTGACAGGATTTAGAATTGCTTCCGAGTATTACTGGGTTGGAGTAAGGCTTCACTGCATGGATTGGCAAGGTGTTACTTCTTACTTTCCTCATCGATGAGACAACATGTTTGACAAACAGAAACTTAAAGAAAGTATGCTTGTTTGTTTTTGACAATGCGTCACTTGGGAAGAGTCAATCTCAACTGAGGAACTGCCTCCACCAGGATGGTCTTGGACATGTCTATGTGGGCATTTCCAGAGAGGTTTGACTGAGGCGGCAAGGCCCTCTCTGACTTGGGTGCCCCATGGGCTGGGGTTCACAGAAGGAATGCAAGTAGATGACTAGCATTCATATCTCTGCTTCTTCACCGCGGAGGCAAGGTGACCAGCTGTGACCTAAAGTGCTTTTGGTCATGGTGTGTTAGCACAGCAGTAGTAAGCCAAAGTAAGACAGGAAGGGAAGTTCATTTTGGGCTCATAGGTTGAGGGCAGAATCCATCATGGTGGAAGAAAACACAGTGGTGAGACCAGCTCTTGCTGTGGCAGCCAAGGTGCTGAGGGGGCCTTGGGCAACTGATGTGAACTTAGATGAGGCCACAAGAGAAGAGGTCCCATGATAAGATTAATAGCTATGGTCAAAGAGGGAGAGAACAGATCTCTCCTCCCCTCCCCTCCCCTCCCCTCCCCTTACACTTCCCTTCCTTCCCTTTCCCCTCCCTCCCCTCCCTCTCCTCCCTTCCCCTTATACTTCCCTCCCTCCCCTCCCCTTTCCGCTCCCCCTCCATTCCCCTTCCCTCCCCTCTCCTCCCCTCCCTTCTCCTCCCCTCTCTTCCCTTCCTTCCCTCTCCTCTCCACCATGAAGATGAAGTAAAAAGGCAACTATCTGCAAAAGGCCAGACAGCAAAGATTCTGATTCCTTCATCTTACATTTCCCAGCCTCCAAAAATGTACAAGATAAATGCTAAGGCACACAGTCTATGGGGTTCTTTTTTGGCAGCACTCCAAACTGACGAAGATACTGGCAGATCTAGTCATAAGGTACAGCCTCTCAGCACACTTGGGAGGGAGAGCTCAGCAAGTGAATCTGGGTGTGGGGGAGGAGGGAAACTGAGGCTCCTGAGTACAGGTGGCAATAAGAGATGAGAGGGTGTGTAGTCTGGCAGCTTCAAACACTACTACGGCCATCAATCCACTGAGAGTTAAATTTTTCTCTGGGATTCTCAAGCAGCAACTGGGAATATTCCCAGGTAATCACACGTTCTTATTTCACAAATTTCAGAAATGAAAACCCTGGTGCTTTTTTCTTCTCTAGAGGCCAGGGTGTATTTGTGGGCCCAATAATGTCTTTACAAAACAGAAAATGCATTAACTGTATCTTTATATTACCCTGGCAGAAGAAAGCATTCTGATCAGCAATTGAGTGAAAACCCCTACGGTGGCTGAATCTATTTTTTCCACAGAAATGTACAAAGTAGTCATAAATGTTTCATTTAAATATGTCCTAATCACAAATGTATATCTGTGGCTTAAGAAGTGCTTTTTTTTTTTCTTTTTTGCATTGGAACTCTCTGAGCCAGCAAACAACTCTGGAAAATTGTCTTTAATCCCTCACAAATGACTCAGAAATGCCACTGAGGTTTTAGCACACATTATTTAGCAAATCCAAGCATCTCTAAGCTAGGAGATATGGAAAACCATAGCAACCAAGGGCAAGACTAGGGAGGTGGCCAGTGCTTGAAGGACATGCTGTCAGGAACATAAAACCTTTGGATGCTCAGAAGCCCCTCCCTCCCAACCACCCCTTTGCACCCCTTTGGCCCTGTTCAGACTCTCAGACTCAGAACATGGACTTGCAGTGGAGTGACTTCAGGAATCTATCTAGTCTAGATTCTCCTTCCAGATACTCTAAGAAAACAAGACCTTTAACAAGTCTTTAAGCAGCTCACCCAAAGTTACATAATGAACAATTCAAAGACATAAAAAGTACTACAGCCAAAGTCTCGGTGCAACCATTAGCAGCTTGTTAGTTTGATGGGGTGGAATGGGGTGGGATGGGGTGGGGTAGGGTGTGATGTGGTGGGATGGGATGGGATGGGATGGAAGGGGAGGTGGGATGGAATGGGAAACCTAAATCCCCTGCACAACTCTGACAGCAATAAACCTGCTGTTATAGCCATAAAAAAAAAAAAAAAGTTCTGTGAAACTGAAATTAATCTTTGTACAACTAGACTCACAGAAAGCAAACTGTACATTTCATCATTTCATAGAAACTCTACCCTTCAGAAAAGTATTTCATATATTGCTTTCTGTGAGCATAGTCCACAAAGACCTGAGGTGTCTTTTGTAGAGGCTGAGGTACCTGCCCTTAACCTCTACCCAGGGTTCCATAAGAGAAATGCTTCCAGGATTCCAGGAGCGAGGGAAAAGTGAAAGATTTCTATAATAATTGCACACACACTCGTGCACAAATGGTCTTCATTCTATGTGCTCTTTATTGTTGTGTTCTTTGTTTCTTCCATCTTTATTCTTCTACATCTTTATTCTACATCTTTATTCTACTCTACATCTTTATTCTCTACCTATTACAAACTCCCATATCCATTCATTAGCAACTTGTTAGTAAAAACTGCAAAGCAAACTCTCAGGGACAAGCATTCCGATAAGAGTCACACTTGGCAAAAACTTGGTCAGCTTAACTGGTGACTGTCAATAGCTGTAGGTTGTAAAAAGTGCTGGCTCATCTCTTTTATTTATTTAATATATTTATTTATTAAAATTTTTTTTCACTTTACATACCAACCCCAGTTCCCCTTCCCTCCCCTTCTCCCGCCTCCTCACCTCCCTCCCACTCTACCCCCATCCACTCCTCAGAGTAGGTAAGGCCACCCATGATAGTCAACAAAGTCTGGCATACCAAGTTGAAGGAGAGCCTAGCCCCTCCCCATTGTATCAAGGCTGAGCAAGGTATCCCACTGCAGGGAATGGGCTCCAAAAAGTCAGTTCATGCACCTGGGATAAGTCCTGGCCCTGCTGCCAGGGGCCCCACAAACAGATCAAGCCACACAACTTTCACCCACATTCAGCAAGCCTAGTTCAGTACCATGCAGGTTCCCGAGCTGTCAGTCCAGAGTCAGTGAGCTCCACCTAGCACCGGTCAGCTGTCTATGTGGTTTCCCCATCATGATCTTGACCCCCTCTTCTTTTTTTTTTCTTTTTTGGAATGCCATTTATTGAAGGAGGGAGGAGGTCTTAAATACAGGCTTACAGCACAATGGGAGAACCCCGGAGGGTAGAAGTTCGCTTCTGATGTTTTTTGTTTGTTTGTTTGTTTTTGGAGCTGAGGATAGAACCCCAGGCCTTGTGCTTGATAGTCTGGCTCATCTCTTAAAGGGATAGCTATAGGGGTTACAAGGGAAGAAACTGAACCAGAGAGATTTAAGGAAAAGGCAAAGAATATGTGTACTATTTTATGTGATTAACAATACTTGGACATGGTTTATTCTGTTAACCACCTGAATCTCAGGACCTAAACATAGTTTACTGAGCCTAAACTCTTCCATTAAAAACTGGTATAGACACAAATACAAAGTGTTAGCTGTTTTTCTTGAATCTGAGTGGGGAGGTGCTGGTGGAGGAAGCTTAGGGCAACATAGGTGCTATTGATCTCTTGAAGGACCTGCGCTAGCACCTCTAGTTCACTATAATACTCTTGAAGGGATTTGATCCAACAAGGCCAGGCACCTGCAATTCTGCTCTGTAAAAGTTCCACAAGGACACTTTGTTTGGCCAGTTTTTGTTTGTTTGTTTTTTGTTTTGTTTTGTTGTTTTTTGAGACAGGGTTTCTCTGTGTAGCTTTGCACCTTTCTTAGAACTTGCTTTGTAGACAAGGCTGGCCTCAAACCCACAGAAATCTGCCTGCCTCTGCCTCCTGAGTGCTGGGATTGAAGGTGTGCGCACCACCACCCGGCCATTTGGCCAGTTTTGCCTTGTCAGTGGCTATGGATGGTGAACAATACCTTTAAGTGTCTACAGTCCACATGGAACACTTAGATACTGTTGTGGAGCATATTTTAACATATTTCTATTCATCAAAATTATACAGTTCAATATGAAACCATCTTCTTGACCATCCACAATTATGTGTACCCATAAGATTGAGATGTAATCATGAGACTACATGTACATATTATATGGAAATGCATGGTAAATGGGGCGATATCAAAGCTTCAAGTTCTTAAGGAAGGAATGCAGTTCTTCAGGAAGAAATGAAGTGGCACATGAAAGAAACACAGATATGGAGCAACTGGTCATTTATAGTCAGTAACCCCGTGCCCTTGCCAGGTGGGGCTTTCCATCAAAGAGTTATTCATTTGATGGGTTGGCATGAACACCAGTCATCACCTGCTGTATACTCTCCACGGCCCTCAACAGTTTTTTGATTTTTTTTTTTTTTTTTTTTAGCCTGTTCCATGAAAGATCTTACAGGTGTTAGAGAATTTGTTCATTTAGGTAATGACAAACATTGTAAGAACACCATAGCAGGTGTTCCCAGAACAATGCTAATTAGGTAAACGTCAGCAGCACAGAGGTCACCTGCTTGGAGCTAATAAAAAACACAATTGATCTGAAGCTCATTGCCACTTGCTGGCATGGTCATGACCATCATCATAATTTAATTTCAAAAGGAGACAGAATTCTGAAGTTCATTCGTAGATGTTGATGAGCTTCTCTAAGGCTCAGTTTCAGCTCTGTATGTCCTAAGGTAGTAAATGATATCTGGAGGGGACCATCCCTGCCTGAGAAGCCTAGTGCTTTCTTTTGCTTGCGGCTCTGCAGAGTTTTCAGACTTTGTGTCCACATCTGACTGGTGTTTTGGGATGGAGCCCAGGTACCAGCATGCTGTAAACATGCCCCATGTGATTCCTATAAAGCAAAACACAGATGCCTGGGCTTCATCCCAAATGACTGACTCAGGAGCTCTGGACTTTGCGACTTGGCAGATCTTTGTTGTGAAAAATCTCTCCCTTGTGATTCAAAAGCATTCCAAAGAGTGAAAAATCTTCTCAACTGAGAGCTATAAATTTCCTCACATCATCAGGGGTTTATCTTGGAGAAACAAACCATGTTAAATGAATATTTGAGTACAGACACCAGCTATACCCACAGCTAACCTCTTGTCAGATTTCCAATTGGGATAAACACTGTTTGCTCTGTAAGGTAGCTGTTGCGTGGATTTAAATATGCCATGGAGATTCCACAAGCAACTCTGATGTATCTTTTATCTGTTCAAATATTCACAAATTACCTTTATGAATATTAGCTTCACACCAAACAATAAAAGTATATATATTAAGGACAAACACAAACTACAGAAACAGCCTACATTTGAAAATTATTTAATTTTACCTTAAAAATCCTTTGTTCCCTCTCCTTTTATATGTTAACATAAATTTGGGTCTGTTTATAAAACCTTATGCTGAACTGAATATAAAACATAAATACCACATTAATTTAGCGATTCTTTTTTTTTTTGATGGAATACTTGACTTATAGGATATTTTTATAGTATTTTTATTTTATAATTAACTTAATTTAACATATTAGCCACAGATTTCCCCCGTCCTCTCTCCTCCCACCCCCAGCCCTTCCCCCTAATCCACACCCCCACTACCACCTCCTTCAATGCAAGGTCTCACCTGGGGAGTCAGCCCAGCCTGGCAGACTCAGCCAAGGCAGGTCCAGTCCCCTCCTCCCTATGCCAAGGCTGAGCAAAGTGTCTCAGCATATGCCCCAGGCTCCAAAAAGTCAGCCCATGCACCAAAGACAGGTCCTGGCTCCACTGTCTGGGGACCTCCCCAACACCTCACTCTCACCACTGGACAGAGCTACAAAATCAAAACTTAACAGAGGAATAAGGGACTTAACTGATGTTATGACTCAAATGGACTTAATTGATATTTACAGAACATTGTACCCTAACAAAAAAGAATATACCTTCTTATCAGCACCCCATGGAACCTTCTCTAAAATTGATCACATACTCGGCCACAAAGCAAAGCTCTACAGATACAAAACAATTGGAATAACCTCCTGTGTTCTATCAGACCACCATGGTATAAAGTTAGATTTTAACAACAAAAACTACAGAAAGCCTACAATCTTATGGAAACTTAATAATGCTCAATTGAATCACCAGTGGGTCAAGGAAGAAATAAAGAAATAAATTAAAGACTTCCTAGAGATCAATGAAAACGAATTTACAACATACCCAAACTTATGGGACACTATGAAAGCAGTGCTAAAAGGGAAATTCATAGCACTAAACACCCACATAAAGAAGTTGGAGAAATCTCACACTAGTGACTTAACAGCACACCTGAAAGCTTTGAACAAGAAGAAGCAAAGTCACCCAGGAGGAATAGACACCAGGAAATAATCAAATTGAGAGCTGAAATCAATAAAATAGAAACAAAGAGAACACTACAAAGAATCAATGAAACAGAGTCGGTTCTTAGAAAATCAACAAGATAGACAAACCTCTATCAAAATTAACCAAAAGGCAGAGAGAGAGAGAGAGAGAGAGAGAGAGAGAGAGAGAGAGAGAGCATCCAAATTAGCAAAATCAGAAATGACAAGGAAGACATAACAACTAACATTGAAGAAATCCAGAGAACCATCAGGTCATACTTCAAAATCCTGTACTCCACAAAACTGGAAAATCTAAAAGAAATGGATAATTTACCACATACCTAAGTTAAATCAAGACCAGATAAACTATTTAAATAGACCAATAACTCCTAAGGAAATAGAAACAGTCATTAAAAGTCTCCCAACCAAAAAAAGCCCAGGACCAGATGGTTTCAGCACAGAATTCTACCATATCTTCAAAGAAGAATTAATACTAATACTCTTTAAATTGTTCCACACAATAGAAACAGAAGGAACGTTACAAAACTCCTTCTATGACGCTACAATTACCCTGATTCTCAAGCCAAAACAAAGATGCAACAAAGGAAGAGAACTGCAGACTGATCTCCTTCATGAACATTGATGCAAAAATACTGAATAAAATATTGGCAAACAGACTCCAAGAACACAGCAACACAATTATCCACCATAATCAAGTAGGCTTTATCCCAGGGATGAAAGGGTGGTTCAACATCAATGTAATACACCATATAAACAAACTGAAAGAAAAAAACCACATGATCATCTTACTAGATGCTGAAAAGGCCTTTGACAAAATCCAGCACCCCTTCATGATAAAGGTCTTGGACAGATCAAGAATACAGGAAACATACCTAAACATAATAAAGGCAATCTACAGCAAGCTAACAGCCAACATCAAAGTAAATGGAGAGAAACTCAAAATGATTCCACTAAAATTAGGAACAAGACAAGGCTGTCCACTCTCCCCATACTTATTCAATATAGTACTTAAAGTTCTAGCCAGAGAAATAAGACAATATAAGGAGATCAAGGGGATACAAATTGGAAAAAAAAGCAATTCTTATTAATTAAAAGAACATCAGAGACAGACTGCAAACATCATCTGAGAACAACCTGGCATTATAAGATGTAGTTTCTCAGAAAATGAGTCACTGAGCATGTCTTGGAACTCCAGCACACAAGGCTAGAGAGTTGGTTCAAAGGTCAAGAATATTGGCTGTTCTTCTGGAAGACCCATGTTTGACTCCCAGCACCAATATGGTGGCTCACAAGCATCTTTAATTCAAGTTTCAGGGGATCCATTGACATTTTCTGCACCAGGCACTTAATATGGTATATCATACACATAAAATAATAAAATAACTTAAAAAAAACTTCAGCATATAAGTGTCAATACCAAAAAGACTGAGTTGGTCAAGTGAATAGAAAAGTAAAATTTGACTCAAGCAGGAATGACTGCAAAATGTTGCACTTTCCCAAACAACTACAGTACACCAACATGTCCATGCTTTTCTTTTCCTTCCATCCTACACATTCGTTCTCTCTATACAAGTCCTAGCTGAGAGCAATAAAAAATATCAAAAGTTACAGACTGCAAGTAGTGAAACATGCTGTACTTGCTGGGAGGTCAGGAGTGGTAAACAGGCAGGTTGAAGCACAGAGGACAACATGTTTTGTGCCAACAAGTGAAGTGAAGTCCGCTGTAAACACATCCCTGTGGAACTGGTCCCTCATCTCTGCTGCCAGTGCAAGGAGGGGAGATGTTGGGATGGATGGTAGAAAGGACAGCGATATAGCTAAACCATCCTTCTATTAATGGAAAGTCCCAATACTGTGAAAAAGTGTGGCATATTTACTCCAACTAAAATTAGATCAAATCCTCCTTGTCTAGCATACCAGTACAGAGAGCTGCCTCTCAGAGAGGCTCAAAATAGCAAAGCTAAGGTGCTAGCAGACCAATTCAGAAGTTTCTTTTTGCTACAAAAACTTGAAAACAGACCTGATGTTAGTCGTTGTGTCTAGGAGGTGACACATGCCTGGGGAAAGGAGCCATCTCTCCACCCCTCAGTTATTATCATTACACTAGTCCTCCTTATTAAAGATCACATTTTTCAAAATGTCACAACGTCCAGGTGGATCTTGTGAGATGTCTCCAGTTAGACCCTTTAGTTTAGAAGCCACGGTGAAGCCACATGACAACAGCAAACTCTTACCTCCCTGGAATTACAGCAGAATGGACTGGGAATAAGAATCAGACCTCAGCCCTAAGGAAAACTTTATAGAAACTAACATTTCTAACTCTCCAACCCCCAAGCCTTTCTCAACACTCCTGAAAAGCAACAAATGACTGATTTGCATTTCACGCCCCCTCCCTTCTTTCATTTTGCCTCACTGTCTGTCAGCATAAGAATATTTAAAAATGACTGATAAGAAAGACTAAGAGGAGCAACAATATTCTGCAGCATGTCTAGCCTATAATTAGCTACTAATGACTCAAAAATTGGCTCAAGAGGCGTGGCCTCTGCCCACTTTTGGCTATTTTCAACATCTTGGAGTCATGGGGGACACCCCAAATTCAGCATGATTGAAATCTCCTTTGTCACTGACCATTCAAGGACACTGCTCTTGCAGCCTCCCCACCCCATCAAAGGCTTCATTATTCCATGCTTGAAATCATGCCATTGTCCTGACTCCATCTTTTCCCTACCCTAAGCCACAAGCTCTAGGTAATTATCACCATTCATTCCCTTGAGTGTATCACAATGTGTCTTTCTTTTCCTGTTCTTTTCTTCACTTTATTTGTGTTGTTTAGACTGACAGGTAGAGAGCCAAGAACAATGTTCTAAGGAAACATGTTAAACAGAACTGTCTGCATCAAGAAGCAGGTGTGTGAGCACCAGGCACACAAAAAGCCACTGCTGACCTGAGTGCCGTCCAAAGTGGCTAGAAAGGAGGCAAGAGAAGGTTCCAGCAGAATGAATCTTCAACCACACAGTGAAGATCTTGGACTTTTCAAAGTAGGCCAGTGCCTTACAGGCTAGTAATACAACTACTCATGTACTGCTTATAATAATTCTTACCTTCTTGATTACTTTTTCACAAATTAACTTATTTTTTCCACGTTAATTAATTTATTTAATAACAAAGTTTTATTTTAACTCATAGACATTCTATTATAAATAGTCTGTAATACATACAATAGAAAAAAAGGTTTGTGCTGTTGTCTGTATCTAAAATATTACCTCAAGCCTGTGTATCAAAGGCTTAGTCTTCAACTTGGGAAGGTAATTGTTTTTAAATGCCCCAAAAGAAGGTTTTTGGATCACTTGGTGTATGCCCCCAAGGGGAACTGTGGAGCCTCAGTTTCCTCCCAGGGGAACTGTGGAGACTCAGTTTTCCCCAGGGGAACTGTGTTTCTTCTCTTTTCACTTCCCTACCACAGATGAACATCTTTCACACATGCCATGTCTGTGCTCACACCACACACACACACACACACACACACACACACACACACACACACACAGAACAAGGCTGACCAGCCACAAACTGAAGCCTCCAAACCATGAGAGAAATAAATACTTTATCTCTAAGCATTAATTTATCTCAATAATTTTTGTTAAAACAGAAAATCACCACATTATAATAAACGTACCCAGCACAATAAATGTCAGCTAATCCCCAGAGTTGCTTCATCTACATCCCCCTAAGCACCACCATCACTTCCACCTGCGTATACACATGCATTGTCTCACTAAGTAGACCACAGATAGTTCATATTTTCACTTGTACATATATGAAGGATAACAACTTTTTTTTAACACATTCATAATACAATCATCACACCTAAGAAAGTTAACTACAGGTTTTAAAGATCATCTCTAGCCCAATACAATAAAGTTGTACGTCAATGCCATTATGAAAATCTGAATGAATTTGTCATAAGCTTTTAAAAGAAAATATTAGCATAATATACTTATCTAAGGGAATATTTACCTTGAAATCAGTTCTCCTTCTTAAAAATAAAGATTACAAAGTGTTGGATGTACTGTTGTGGATTTATACTTCCTCATTGTCAGCAGCAGGAAGATTAAAAGATTGCTTGTACAGGAATATACATTTCTCATTTAGTATTTAATTCCATGTCTTAAGATCACCTAAATCACCATACATTTACCCAGGAACATTTCTCTTTCACTTTTGAAGACTCTGCTACCAAGAATAAGAAATTACCTTGGAATTCTGATTTGATAGAATCCACGATTTTGCAAAAGTGTTCTATGCAGAAGGAAAATATGCTGCAGCCATAAAGAGGGATGGAAAGCCTCTTACTATGTCTGAGATGATCCAGTCAACCCATTACTACCTGAGAGCTTTTCTGTTGTCTAAGCTGTCTCTGCCTCTCCAAGACAATTACCCCAGGAAGAATTTCAGTGTCATGTCTCAGGTCCTCATGAATGAGTACCCTTGTCTCTGAGTAAATTACCAAGCTTTCAATAAGCTCACAATATCACATTTTCTAGATTATTTCTCACCGTAAGTCTCCCACAAATACTCCTGTGGCTTCTTTTTCATATAGGAAAATTCCACTGTCTTTCATGTGTTGTTTTCAAACCTCCCAGATATGATTCTATTATGATTTGAATTTAACCTATTCCTTTATATCTGTTCATGTGTTGAACACTTGGTCCCAATTGGTGGTATCATTTTAGAAGTGTCTAGAAACCTTGGGAGATAGGCCTAGCTGATGGATATAGGTCACAGGGAGTAGGACTTTGGAGGTATATTTTTCTTGGCGACCTTCTGTCTCATTTTCTGCTTCTGGGTTGTCCACATGCTACTGTCCATATGATATCCTTCCTGAGGACACAGGATCAGACAAACATGAGCCGAATCTTTTGAAACTATGAACCATAAGAACTCTTTCTTTCCCGAAGTTGGTTCTGTTGGGTATTTGGGGGCACAGTGGGGAAACTAACACAGACTCTTACTTATTTTTCTAGATTTACTTCCTGGTATTATTCCAGAGGCCTTTTCATTAGATGATTTCTTCTCATTGCTGTCATTCAGAGATGGCAAGCATAAAAATCATTTATGGACTCTGAATGGTTTAATGCCACTGCCACATCTTACTCATTGACTTTCCCATCTTTCTCAACTACCTGGGAAAGTCACATCTCAAGGCTTTCCTTAGGGTTTAGAAGTGTGGCTTAGCATCTATATGTTCTCTGGCCCAGCTCTGCATGAGTTCTATGCATCCTTTAATAAATTCATTTAAAACATTTTATTTTAATTGTGCATATATGTGTATGTCTGTGGGTATGTGGACATGAGTGCAAGTGCCCACAGGGACCATAAGAGAATGTCTAGTTCCCCAGAGCTGGAGTTACAGGTGGTTGTTAGCCATCTTACATGGGTGATGGGAACCAAATTTAGGACCTCTTCAAGATTAGGAAGTCTTCTTAACCACTGACATCTCTCCAGCCCTAAATTCCATTTTTGCTTAAACTAGCTAGGGTTGACTTTGTTGTATACTAGAAAAACCCCTTTCTGGGGCACTCAACTGTTCCTTTTTCTACCTCAGTCCAGGAGTTTGGAACAACCTCCCCAGTTCACTATTGACTACATCTGACCCTTCTATCACATTCCTCCTTTCCCAAGTTTTTTTTTTCCTAATCTTTCTCAAACACTCTTTCCAAATCCATACAGCCTATTGTTTGTGTCCCTCATAGAAAACCAGTGCTTACCTGTGTATTTCATGGTCCATCTCTGCTATTTCTTATCTCCACAACTGGATTTGAGGTCCTATGCTTTGACAGTGACTCTGTAGCTAGTCAGTTCTTGTGCTTAATACCTGGGTGTCAAGGTGACTCAGAAAAAACATTTCTGTGCTCATCAATGCACATCCCAGTGGGATAAGTGAATGATGGGAGAGAAAGCAAGCAAAGTCTGTGAGAGAGGATCCATGAGCTTGGGCAGGGAAAGAACTCACTCTCCCTATGGAGGTTCTGAGAAGATGGAGAGGGCAGAAGTTCAGCCTCAGGAGTAAGAGGCATTTGCCAGATAGGCAAAGAAAGGAAAAGGGGGAAGTTTCCAACTCCCCCAAAATACCAGAATCCCCCAAAATGTGTCTTGTTTCCCAAATAGTTCATGTGCTTCAACAGTCTTTTAGTCAAAGCTTTAGCACATGTGCCTAAAGGTTTCAACAAACATAGATTTCGATAAAGAGACCATAAAAGAAAGGCAAGAAATGAAACAAATTATAGTCAAACCAATATATTTTCCCCCAAATCAACACTGTGCTATTGAGCTCTAGCTACATGAAATACAATTTAATGTTGCCTCTGCCTTCAAGGTCCAGTGTTTGTTTAAATGCAGTCTGTCTTGTAAGCTATACGTAAAGAAAGTTAAACTACAAAAAACCTTGACAGTTCAATCTCACAACAGAACATAAAAGGCATATGTAACACATAACCAAGCACTGAAATAAATGCAGCCCCAAGGATGGTTTTAAAAGAATGATCAGCTTATAGTGCACAGGCCAGGGGAGATGTTATGGAAATGATAGATAAACAGAGTATGTGTTCAGTGCAAGGCAGGAAAATGCACTGAATTAGTAAATAAAACCATATGGCTGAAACAGAGAAGTGATATGGGAAGAAGAGAAATTAAGGAACCAGAAAAATAGGTGGAGATCATCCCTGGTTGGCTTGTATTTGTTATGTAGACCAGGTTGGCCTTGAACTCACAAAGATCCGCCTGCCTCTGTCTCCCAAGTGCTGGGATTACAGGTATGCACCACCACACATAGTCTGTGAGCTCACTCTTTTTCAACACAAGGATTCATTATGTAATTCAGGCTGTCTTCAAACCGTAAGCTCATGATCCTCCCACCTCAGCCTCCCAACTGCTGAGATTTCCAGCATAGGCTGCCACACCAGCTGGAGATCACTTTCAAGGATGCCGTGGATGAAACCTCAAAGGTGAAAGCAGTTGCTTTTAGAACACTTATGACCATACAAGTACCACTAAGTAAATTATAAACCAATCCTCAAATAAGGCATTTTAGGGAAATTATTTCTAGGAATGTCATGCCAAAGAGCGCGGTGGTTTCTGCCTTCTAAGGCTTATAGTGTAACTTTTGTACAGCCTAATGAGTGAATGATCTAATGAGCAAATGGACTTCAGAGCCAAAGAAGCTCCTCTACCAAGGCTTTTCTATATTTGGTAACAAAATAGATCAAACATTCTAAAACTTTGATCTGTCTTCATGTCACCTGCATAAGTTACATCCCATAGTCATGGTGGCAGTAATTATTGACCCAACCTGAATACCAGAATCATCTGCTGAGCTTTGGAAAAATGCACATACTTAGGGTCCAGACCCCAGAAGTTGTAATTGAAGCCAAGGCATCAGAAATGCTGAAAAGATTCCACAGAGGAGCCTGTCACACAGACAGAGCTAAGAACTTGACATAGATTATCATGAAAACACAACACCTCACCTTCTTTCTATACTTTCTCACCAAAGACCTAAATAAAATGCACAAGTGCACATTTTAGTCTTCTATATGTCATCCAGGTAACAGCTATTAAGATACTAATGAGACAGTATGGAAATACTGCACTAATGTTAATAGCTACCTCTCTTTTCTAACATTTTTATGTATGTATGTATGTGTGTATGTATGTATGTATGTATGTATTTATTTATTCTTTGTGTCTTTCACATCATGCCTTCTGATCTCCTCCCTCAATAAAACAAGATAAAATTTAAGAGGAAAAAAAGGAAGAAAGAGAGTATCTCATTATTTATGGGAGCCATAGTGTGACACAGTGAATCATGCAGTAAATCCCTTTATCCATACATTTTTATATGCAGGCATTTATCACCACAGAGAATCATTGATCTGGTTTGAGGGCCCTGGTCTCTGCTGCACCATTGACACTGGGCCCCCACTGGGACTCTTCCTGGATATCCCATTGCTGCTCTATGTCTTGGAGATCCTGCAGCCTGGTCTACAGGACTAACATCCCCTCCCCTGCAACCCCTATCATTCCCCTATCCCCATGCTCCAGCAGATCACAGATCAGGTGGTTGTTGGTATGAGACAACACATAACACTTGTTCTGGGCCTGGGTAGTTGCAGGGTTGGTCAGTCTGCCAGCTCTCCCCTGTCTTCTCCATCAAGGTGAGCTCTCTAGCACTGCCCTGGCTAGTTTGTAGTGATGATCAAGGGGTGGGACCAGTTTGCTGGCTTTCATATCTTCAGGGTCAGTTTTCCCACACCTACATCTTCAGGGCCAGCTCTACTGTGTTTCTCAGGTGAGGTGAAGGGGCCACTTTCCTGATTGCTGCAGCTGATGAGGGAAAGGGACAGTTCTGCTCTTATGAACTCAGGGCCAGCTCTTCCACCTGCCTCAGGCATTGATGAGTGGTAGTGGAGGTTGGAGGGAGGGAGAAGAGAGGATAAGGCATCTCTTCCCAGCCTATGCTGCCACAAGACAGATGAATAATGGGGACAGACACAGCATTGAGATGGCTCACCCACACATCTGCCTATAGTGTCAGCTCTGCTATGCTGCTTCCCAGGAGAGGTGCAGAGCCTAACAGCCACATTTTGTTGGGAGCCTACTCTGTGTCACCATGTGTTGGGAGCACAAAGGTCCTTGTATCCATAAAGCACTAGGGAACCAGGAATGTTAAACACACAGGGGCCTCTCCTCAGAGGAGGAATTCCCTATTTTCCACCCAGAAGGCTGGGAGTGCATATTGTTAATGACCTGGTGACTTCTTTGCACCATGGAGGCAGACCTCACTCACCTTGTGCTTTAGAGGCAGACCTTGCCTATAATGTTTTCCCCAGACTCTTCCCTTCCTAAACCATTATCTTTAGCTCTCCATTCTTATGGAGGATTGTGTTGGCCCACTTAGGTTTCTAGTGAGATCTGAGCTTGCTTTACCCAGCAGAGCTACATTAGAGGATTGCTTCACCATGTGCATGGTTACCAGGTATTTGGAAGGGGCTACATTTGGCTGTGCTAAGGGGAATCTTTTGCCCCACCCCTTTGCATTCCTTTAAAAATCCCTTTAGAAGAGACAGAAAGGGCCAGTGGATTAGGATCCAGGCCCTCCCAAGATTATCACATGTTTCTATCTGTCTATCTCCTCTTTATATTTCTATCTAAATCTCTTATCCTTTACCCCTCAAGAGTACCCTGGGGGAAAAGTGGGACCTGGTCTCCCACAGGTGATGTCACATGAACTTTATAGCCAGCTGACCTCTATACTATCTCACTCAGAGACAACACTAGATTCCAGGCTCTTTAGCTATAGAACTCACCCTCATGGTCACATGTACTTTGTAAAGGAGTTTTTAAGTAGTAGTCACACCTTGATATAAAAATACTGATCCCTCCTGGATTTTCACTTATGTTTTGATTGGTGGGGTGGTACCTTTAATGTCTCTTCTTTTTAAGTGTCTCCTATGGCACATGCAGCAACAATGGGCAGCTATTAAGGTGACTCAACAGGTGTTAATGGCTCTTAGACATCCAATTCATAGACCTCCACAGGTCTGGAATGCCTGGCTTCCTGAAATTCAAAAGGCTACTGCCTGACCTTCCCCACCATGGGTGACTTCCAGGGATGGACACTCTTTAAGGGCTGATAGTCAATGACAGGTAAGAGCCTGCTTGGCAAGCCAACCTAAGATAGACACAGTTCAGTTGCTGAGCCCCCTTCTGGTGGGGTCAACAAGGCTGGAGCAAAGAACTCTGACTCCCACTGAGCACCTAAGTAATAAAATAAAAGGGTGGGTATGTAGTAGGAGCGGCCCATAGAGTTGAGGAAATTGGCTTAAACCAGTTGCCTAGGCAAGCACATAATGTACTTCCTTATGAGCCAACCTGGAGTCTGCCTGAGAGCCTAGCAACAGGTGCTGTCAGAGTTCCTGATTGTGCCCAGCCAATGAGAGATCACCATGCAAGGCTACAAGATTGGGACACAGTTTGGGTGCTGGAGAAAGGTATATAAGGCCTTCTCTGTAATTTAATAAATTCGTTTGTTGTTTACCTTCAACTGACTCCTGGTGTCTGTGCTGTTGATGCCATGCCTTCTAACCCCCTCCCTGGAGGGAGCCATTAGGATCCAGCAACATTGCCTTAAGCTTTATTGTGCACCTGGAATTGAAATGATTGTTACCTGAAAACCTGGAACAGGAATAATTGTTACCTGGAAAGTTTTCCCCTAATTATACTGTGCTTTGAATATGTTGACAATGAATAACTTAGAGTCAGACTCTCCAAGTCTGATTCACTTCCCTGCCTGGACAACAGCAGGGCCCCCTTCAACCATACTGCCTTTATTTATTTATTGTTTTTACACATTGGTTTATTTAAATCTAACAAAATAATATGAGAAGAATCTTTAATATTCCCAATTTCAAAGGCACAAAGCTAGACCAGATAGCCAAAACCCAAACCTAGAAGTTTACTGATCTAAAATAAATGCTCTTGATGGTCACTCCACTAGACTGAATTTCCAAACAAAGAATAACCAGTAATTCATTGACTATGTGATTGACCATTATCTCTAAGCCAGGCACTGTACCCTCACACACACACAGCATGAATCAATATCCACACTCTCAAAAGGAAAGCATGCATTTTGGAGTTCTAAAAGATAAAATTATTTCAGAGACTACTCCAAAGAAGCTGACAATAAGATGAACAACAAACTTTGTCTCACATGAAATAAGCAAAGATTTTGCTATGAGAATATTAAGTTTTCTAGAGATGGCTTAAAAATATAGGCTAGAATGATGGAAACATACAAATGAAGTCTCTAGGAAATGAGTTATGGCTGATCCCCAAGGGTCCATGCTATCTGAATCTCAATCTCTCTCATCTCTGTTCATTTGAAGATGCTAAAGGCTAACCATTAGATTTTCCCCTCATTGGTCCCTAAACAGAAACCTCTTGCTCATGACTGAGGTCACCAAAACGTCATTGATGTGGATTGATTTTCAATGTGCTTTTAGAATACCATCCACCCCAGAAGAACAAATGTTTTCAATAGAGCTGGTTCTGGGTCCTATCCCTGGTAGGTCATCTGAAGCCTGAGGATGTTGATCTTTTGAGGATGATGGATGCCACGGATAAGTTCTAGAACCTTTTGTAGAGTCTCAGGACCATGCAGAGCAATCCACAAGTAAATTCTTCCATAAAGGTCACTGACTGAATCCACTACTTCATTTTATCTTCATTTTGTGCCCATATTTTTAAAAGGAAAGATAACTAGGTCATTGGATATAACTTCATTAAAAAAGAGTGAAGAGTGCCTTGTTGCACAGGGCCTCCTCCACAGTGTAGCAATCATATTTATTATAAGACTTTAAAATTATATCAAAGATAAGTTATTAAAGCAGTACATCCACTATGAATGATTGGATATTTGAGCACGAGATGATGACATATAATTATAAAAGGTAAGAATCAGGTATGTCTGGAAAATTTGGGAATTGTGAAGATCAGGCAAAGGAGATGGGAGTTTATTCACAGGTGTCTAGTCCCTCAGAAGTTCTGGATCAGGAATGAAGACCAATTATTATGCTCAAGGATAAAAGGCAGGAAGCCAACACAGAACTTGAGGAAATGGGGCAGGAAGATCCAAATCCACTCATTGACATCAAGGTTTCGAAAGTACTAGATCAAATACAAACAAACAAGACATTGTACTTCCGTGGAATAAGTTTAGAACCAGACCTTTGTTTGACTCACATGGAACAGAACTGGGAACTACTGGCCTGCTTTTTCTGATTCTCAAAATTCCAGTTTCCTAAAGGTCAAAAATTAGTGTGAAGAATCATGGTCAAGTGTAAGTGGTGGCATGTATTGAATGCCAAAATCCTGTGATGGAGATTATAGACTCATGAACTGAAGTCAGGATTATTGACAGTGAGCTTCTACATAGTACAAGATATCTTAATTATTCTGAAAGATGGTACCTGAGTCTATTCTAACAAGCAGGATGAAAAGCTGGCACAAACCTTCAGCTAAATACTTCAGAATGTTTGTCTGATGAATATTGGGCTTTTTAGTATCTGAAAATTAAGCAGAGGAGATCTCTCAAACACTAAGCTATTGCTTTTTCTCATCAGATTGTGGAAAAAAACAATGATCCATTTCCCGGTTGAAGCAAATTCTTCACTACAGGTAGTTATATATTAAATTCTTTCTCTGTCTCTCTCTGTCTTTGTGTATCTCTCTCTCTCTTTTAAGCAGAAATACTGAGCTATGTTTTGTTTATGCTGAGAATATTAAAAATGATTGAAAAATAACTAAGCTAAAAAGGTTATAAATCTAACAGAATAGCATGGCTGATAGCTCATCTATGATGTTTATTTAAAAATGTGTGTTACTTTTAAATTTTCACACACCATCTAATCTATTATTTCATAACAAATAAAAAATTAATTTTTCCAATAAAAAGGCATTCTTAAATAGATTAGAGTCAAAACAGGTAAACCTAAAGGAAATTTCCCTTGTTAGAGTGCCAGAGATGTTGTATTTGCCTCCACAAATCCAATCTGCAATCAACCCTACCCTCCTTTATGTCCTAGAAGCTAAATGGTTGGAGGCTTCCACTAGGAGACACTTATTCTTTAATTTCCATGATGTTTGGTCCATGGAGAGTACTCATCTGGAGGCAATGGGAGAGAAAAGAGAGAGCTATTACTGAAATCACTGGGAGCTAGGTTATGCCCTGAAACTCACGGTCGGATATAGATGACCTGCCCCCTCCTTATAGGTACTGTTGGGAAGCCTTTCCCACACAGCTATGCTTGGTGAAGTGTTCCCTCCTCTTGAACTCTCTCATGGTTCACTGCTCCTAATTCTTTTGGTGTCTCTACCTCCTGCTATCCCTCCTCTAAACAATCAATTTGAGGGTTTATTGATTTCCTGCCAGAACTTGGACAGAATATTGTGAAATATTGTTATTCCAGAGCCTCCTCTCCTTGGGCAGATGGGAGGGTAAGGGAACTATCATGGACAATTCTGTTTGGATTAGTGGGGGTTCTGTTAGTCCTAGGGGTACAGAAGAGAAGGCTTGTTATTTCCTGGGCAAGGACTCAGAGAATAAGGCCAGATCACCCTCTTTCTTAAGTCAGCTTAACAAGTTAGCACTGTCTGGATACTGTTAGGAAGAAAAAAAATATTCCATGGCACCTACAAATTAACCAGCAAGGCAGAGCAACTAGAAGGAAGACAAGAGAGGCTGGCGGATGAGGGAAGGGCTCTGAACTCATCTCTACTCGGGACTTTTCCTATGCAGTCAGAACCGTTCTCTTAATTTGATAATAAAAATCTGTAAAGTCGAATTTGTACGTAGGTCCCAGAAAAAGACTTTACCAGAGATGTGTGTTGCATTCTGCCAAAGACAAAGTAGAAGTATTAATTCTCTCTCCCAGACCTTCAGATAGAGGAAGGTGAAATCCACCATGTTGACTTCAGGTCCCTCTAGTGGAGAACAGGTTTGGGAACACGGAGTTCACTCTAAAGTCAAGTTCTATCTGTGACACACGTGATAGCAGCCCATGGGCCGGGCAATCTTTTTGAGCCACTATTTTCTCACCTTTCACAAGGTTACAGTCTCAGCAGTTCAAAGAGCAGCTGTGAAATCCTGGGTGTTATTACCTGCTGATGGTTAAAATGGGCACAACTGTAGAGTAGTGGCTGTAGCATCCTAAGTCCTCTGTGTGCCTTAGCAACTTAAGACTCTTGCTATTTCACTGTGTTTATTTAGGGTCTTATAAGCATTCAATCTTCACCCAGTCTCAAAAGATGCTTTGCAAAGACTTCAGCCTGATATTGTTTATAATCCTACTATGACAGTATATCATATATACATGGATGTAATGTTTTATTAAAAGCTGTGGGAATGTTAAATATTCAGTTATAGTATAAGATGAGATTCCCAAATTCCTGGGTTTTCTTCTTGGATAAGTATTCTATGTGTTTTCTATGACAGATGTCATGTGTGCTTCATATGTATGAGCTTTACATATAAAATGTAACTTAAAAGAAGACAGAAGTCTCAAGAAGGCTTGAGACCTCATGTATTCATTTTCTGTCTTTTATTAAGTAACCACACTGGGTTGGGAGAGACACATAAGTAGAAAGGCACAGAGCTTGTGTTCCTCTCAGAAAAGATACCTAAGCCACACTAAGAAAGCCCCTATGCAACAAATGTAATTGGAATATAACAGAAGTCAAAAGCAGTAATGAGGCCACTGAAGACAGCTTTATTCAAGATTACACAAGGGGCAGAGAGTAGAATTCACAAGGTGTGAAGCAAATTTTGTTTCCCTAGTGTGGCTTCCGATTTGAAAAGGCTACCTGGTGTCTGTCCTTGATAGTAAAGAGGGGAATCTTAGATGAAGGCAACCAGATAAGCTGTTTCAACCAAACACTGAAGTAACCCGTCCAAATCAAAACATATATATGTCATTCTGAACTCCTCCCCAAATGCAGATCCTACCAACTCTAAGCCTCACTCTCTATACCATGCTTCACCAACCTGATGAGACTCCTTCCACATCGGCAAACATGCATGTTATCAGAACAGTGGGGCTAGTTTCCAGGGCAGCTGCTTGTTGTAGCATGCTCCCTTTCATTTAATCTGGCATAAACAATGGGTAGCACACTGGCCTCTGAGTGGAATTTCCCTGAAATTCATGTGCCCACCTTACAGATTAGGTCCACCATAAATATATATGAGACCACAGTAAGTCTTTTGTAGTCAAGAACATTTCCTGTGGTGCTGGAATGAAGGTTCAGGGTTTAAGAGTTCTTTCTGCTCTTCCCAGAGGACCTGAGTTCAGTTCCCAGCACCTACATCAGGTGGCTTACAATTGCCTATACCTCCAGCCCCAGGGGATCCAACACCCTCTTCTGGTCCCCACAGGTACCCACACAAGCATGCACTGGTACACACATAGGCACATAAACAAATGATAAAAATAAAATAATTGTTTTTGAATTACTGTAGTGATGAGAAACAGCACTTGGCAACTCTCAAATGGATGCAAGAGTTAGTTATCCAAAATGATTTTCATTGCATGCTATGAGAGCTAGGAAATGCATCAAAGTGATGGTGATGGATGGGGGGGGCCACATAGAACGTGTAGGAATACACACTACTGACCCAACCCTGATCCTCCTGAGTCTATAAAATGACTCTTTCCCTTAGAGAGGAGACGATGCAGAAACCCTGCTTTAACTGGAAAAGGGAGAGATTCTTTCATATCAGTCACCTGCAGACTGTTCCTGGCTACCAGCTGTTACCAGTTCAGGATAAATATAGAAACTGAAAGTAAATACTGAGAAACCAACACATCAACTCAACACTACCACCGTTCAGTGCATGGTTGTGGTTTCAAATATTAACTTTCATTAATTTCCCTACATCTTTGATCTATGATAGTTTGAAACTTTAAAATACAAATTGTTTGATGAAGAACCAGATAGTTGATTGGATGAACACAATCCTAGACTCTTTTCATGTTTCCGCTACTCCCTGGGTTCTCCCAGAGAGCTTTATGAAGTACTGATGCCTAGGTCTCCTTCTGAAAGAATTTGTTTTAACCAAGACATAATGCAGTGAGGACAGTGGGGGTATGTTTAATTCCAAGGTGTTTTGAATATGAAATGAAGTATTTGAAAATCATTTGTTTCATAGAAGTAAGGGGTAAGAAACATATTTAGAGATTGGGGAGCTGAGAATGCCCATGAAAATTATCCTTTATGTTCTGTTACTTTGGAATTTTGAAAAAGGAATTTATTATATGTGGTTCACATATACTTCAATCTTTTCTTTTAAGCAAAGGTAAAATGTAATTATGTGAGGTGCAATTATTATTATTTTTGAGACAAGGTTTTACTATATAGCTCTTGGCTGGCCTGGCACTCACTATGTAGACCAAGCTGGCCTCAAACTTGTAGAGAGCCACCTTTCTCTGCCTCTGAATTGCTGGTATTAGAGGCATGTGCCACCACATCTGACTGTGAGTTGCAATTTTTTTTGAGACAGCATATGTGTAACAAGAGATATCCCTGACTGTCCTGGAACTTACTCTGTGGACCAACTAGGCTGGCCTCAAACTCAGAGAGATTCACCTGTCTGACTCCTAAGTGCTGGGATTAAAGGTGTGGACCACCACTACCTTGTGTGAGCTGAAATTTTAAAAGCAAAATTTATATTGCAATATTACCTGCATACAGAAAAGAACACAAACTTTGACTATACAGATCAATGACATTTCTTATAAAGCAAACACATCTGTGTAACCAACATTCAGCTCAAGAGATAGTATATTATTTGCTCTCAAGTTGTGATGTCTAAAACAACTTCCCACTGAGAGAAAATAAAGATATTGTACTTTGCCACTAAGAATATGCTACTTATTTTGGTTCATAAAAATCTAATTCACATCAGAAAATTTCAAGGAAAGAAATAAAAAGTATAGTGATTCTTGTAGTAGCATATTATTTTAATGTGTTACTTTTGTTTATGTTGCATTTGTTTAATTCTGTGAACCTATGTTACTGTGCCTGTCTAAAACACCTGATGTTCTAATAAAGAGCTGAATGGCCAATAGTGAGGAAGGAGAGAGAAATAGGTGGGGCTGGCAGGCAGAGAGGATAAAGAGGGGAAATCTTGGCAAAAAGGAGAGAGAAGAGGAGCCAGAGAAGGGGAGAACATCAGGAACCAGCCACCCAGCTACACAACCAGCAAGCCATGGAGAAAGAGTAAGATTTACATAGGTAAGAAAACAGGAAAAGTCCAGAGGCAAAAAGACAGACGGGTTCAGTTAAGGAAAGCTAGAAACTAAGCCAAGCTAAGTCTGGACATTCATAATTAATAATAAGCCTTTCTGTGTGTGATTTATATGGTAGCGGAGTGGTAGGCTCCCCAAAAAAGCAAAAAAAAAAAAAATTAACAGGTTTTTTCTAGGAAAGGTGACAGATTGAGCAATGCATCCATCTACATTTCCTCATTTAGGAGATCACACTAAAATTTCAATAAATGAGTTTTAAAGGCATAAATCCATAAGAATGGGAGAACCAAGAAAAGATATGATTATAAAATTTTAGAAGCTGGAAAGTAAAGAAATGATTTGGTAAGTTTGAAAAAACTGAAACCTAAGTAGAGGGGAACAAAAGGAAATTACTTCCTTTTACAACAAAGACTTTCAAAGCCCCAGAATTGTGGTGCTAGTTACTACTAACAGGGACAAAAGTGGTGTCTGTAGCAAAGTCTATCTGATACAGCTGATGGCTTCTTAACTCCAACTCTTGTTCTGTACAACACTGGGCTGTACTCCCTTCTCTGTGGCCATGACAACAGGTTTATCCTCTGTGGATGTTCAAGCAGAAGTCCATAGGGACACCAGGCATGGACCACTATAGTAAAACCATAGGAGAATTAAATGAACCTACATACACTGCCCACTGGGACAAGCAGGCTTCTTTCTAGTTCAACTCACAGAATATGGGAGGGACATCAGGAGATTAAGAAAACCTGTGATCCAAGAGAACAGATCTTAACAAAATGAGACTGAATAGTCAAAGAAGCCCTATTGTTCAACAACGGGGTCCTAGTAGACAGATACCTGTTGGGAAGCAATTATCCATGATCTCTCTTACACTCCTATGCATTCTGTCCAAGGAAAGATTTTGGTTCTGGACATCTTCTCAAGAGCCTATTCAGTCAATAGGTGTGGAAGGTAAAAAGTTCCATGCAGTAGGGAAGGCAAGTTTGTTACCTGTAATAATTACGCTCAGTTGTCAACCTGACATATCTGGGAAAAGAGACCCTTACCTGAGGAACTCCCTCCACCAGACTAACTGTGAGCATGTCCGTGTGACATTTCTTTATTGCTTATGGATGTAGGAGGGGCCAGCCAACTGTGGGCTGTACCATCCCTGGGCAGGAAGTTCTGGCTTGTATAAGGAAGGTAGCTGAGCAAACTGGGAAGCAAGTCAGGTAAGCAGTGCTGCTCCAGTGTCCCCACGTAGGCTTGTGCTTCCAAGTTCCTGTTTGGAGCTCCTGCCCTGGCTTCCCTCAGTGATGAACTGCAACCTAGAAATACACACTCAAATAAACCCTTTCCAACCCAAGTTGCTTTTGGTCAGAGAGTTTTATCACAGAAAGAGAAAAACAAACCAAGAAAATCGCCCAGTGCCTCACATGTATGTGGAGTCTACCTTTTGTATTTGTGGAACTTGGAGCAATAAGGACAAGATGAACATGAAATTCATGCTGCTTGCTATACTGTGAGGGACAGGTCTTTTGACTCTAGCCCAGTATTCTCAGGACATTTATCAGCATCCATGAAACTACAACATGCAAACTTGGTACCTTGAAAGAAGGGTAAACATCAAGAACTACTCTTAGTTTTTGACCACCAAATGTTGAGGTTTGATTATGAAGTGTCTCCTTTCCCTGTAGTTAGGGCTTGATTGTCAGCTGATAGACTTTTGAGAAATGATTCATTGCTGAAAGCTTTGACCTAGTCAATGGAGTATGGATCCAGAGGGGCCTAGTTGGAGGAAGTAGATCACTAAAAGCATGTCCCACAGCAGCCCCTTCCTATAACAGCTTCTCTCTGCTCACTCTCCACTGTGAAAATGTTTCCCACCATAGTCTCATGTCACCACATTGTTTTAACCAAGTGTGCCACAATGAGGAACCATAGCCAAATTCTCCAAAACCGTGAGCTCCAAAACCATGAACCAAAATAGATCCCTCTTCCTTAAAGTTGCTCTCTCAGATGTTTTTGTCACAGCTATGATAAAATTGACTAATTCTCTATCCATTGTCACAGATTCCAAATAGTTTTTGGTTCTTTCGTATAGAATATAAGCAGTTAAATGAACAAACAAACAAACAATAAAACAGAAACTTTAAAGATTATTGACTAATACTGATAGATTTTTTTAAGGCAATTTGGAGAAAATAGCTCATTCAGAAGAGGAAAACTTCAAAAGTATATTTATATTATTGGGGGAGTAAATACATATTACACCCATAAAATAGGAAGAGTGTGTCATATTTTTAAAACAAATATTTATAATACAAAAGAGAGTTATCAAAACTTTCATGAAATTTTAAGTCAGAAAATTAATAGCCTTGCAGTGAAGAAATCTTTTGTTAAGGTTGTCATTGTGTCATTGTCCAGCAGGGACTGTGGGATGGTGTACAACAACCTGTAGCATATGCAGATGCAGACTCTACCTCTGAGCCTGCTGCCTGGCTGTGGGTTCTCCATGGCTCTGTGCAACTACAGAGGCCCCAGATGAGGAAAGTTTCACTATCTGGATTGGACCTCCCCAAAGGACTGCTGTGGTCCATGATGCCACCAGAGACCATGATGATGCCTATAGTCCATGCTTCTGTCCCCAGCACAATGAAATCCAAGATCATGTGATCATATGCAGAACATATGTACTGTTGCCTGAAGCTTTGGTGCTGTTCTTGGGCTTTGTTGCCTCTGGGGGCCATCCTGATGTGAGTGGAATGTATAGCCATCTGAGGCCATGTTGAGATCCAGTGGCCTTTGCAGCTGATGAGAACCATAAATGGGTCAGTGGTCCTGATATGGCCAAGGGCCATGTTGATGTCTGTGGCCCAGGTTACCATCTAAGCACATATTGATGTTTGTAGACTGGCCTGCTGCCTGAAGCCATGTTAATGTCCTAGGGCATGGGTGAACTGATCCTGCCCCTCCTGAGACAGCATGCCCTACCTATGACAGAAGAGCCCACCTATCTCTCCAATCAAAGCTCAGGGGCACCAGCTGTGGCATGGGCGTGGGAGAGCTATCCCTCCACCCCCACTGGAAGCCACACAGCAGTCCCAACAGTGGCATGAGTATGGGAAAGACAGCTCCATAACACATGGCTGCCCCATGGCTTCCCCCCTCAGTTGATGGCTTCTGGCATGGATGCAGGCGGAAAAAGACTCTTCCTCTCTTGGGGGCCTGGCCACTAGGGATTTGACCATGCTCTGGTGAGTGTGTGAACAACACAAAATGGACTTTTTTTTAATTGGGGGAGGAAGTCATGAGGGAGGGGTGGCAGATGTGGAAAGACTGGGAGGTGAGTGTAGTCAGGGTGCATGATGTGGGATTTCCAAATAATCAATAAAAACAATTTAAAAAAAGAAAGAAAGAAAGAGAGAAAGTAAATAAGAAAGAAAAGAAATGAAAAGGAAGGAAGGAAGGAAGGAAGGAAGGAAGGAAGGAAGGAAGGAAGGAACCTTTTGCAAAATAAACACAGAAATAAGGTAAATAGCAGAAGAAAGAAGAACTAGAGCCTGGCTACTTCTTTATAGCAAAAGCTACCAAGTCAGAAATGCACCACTGTGCAACTTCCTAGGATCCAGGGGAGTAAGTTAGTTATTGCTACCCAGTGTAAGCTAAGTCCTTTCACTTGCACCCTAAAGCATTCTCATTGGTTGCTGAACAGTACAAATGCTCATCATCTGATGAAACTTTGGCAGCCAGTATGACTTGGAAAGTAACAGTAAACTGGTCTATGGTGAGAGCAGGGGATAAAATGGAAGCAATACCTTTATCAAATAAAATCCTCAAACTCACTAATTTGCATTAATTTTGACATAAATATTAGAGATGCCAGCAGCTATGCTATTTTCCTCCAGCAAAACTGAGCTCCTCACAAAGCTTTTAACTCCAGATTTCCTGTGAATGTTTCTGAATGTCTGAAGGAAGCGTCTGGGAGCCTTTTGGGAGGCACAAAAAGTTGCAGTGCCAAGCAGAACTGTACTTGGAGAGAGAAATAGGTTGTGCTGTTTTGGTGATGAAGCTGTCTGTGCACATCAATGCAGCTCACTACCTTGAGCATCAGCATACAGGAGCACCTGAAGTATAGTCAATGACCCCACAAACAACCTTCTCCATTGTCATGTAAGGCAGCTCTATCAGAAGAGAAAGAGAAGATGAAAAGAAGAAATCCAAATTAAGTCTAGAGTTTAATTAATATCAAAGTACCAATATTGGTTTTACAATTTTGACACATGTAACACAGTGAACATGTAGTGTTCATAGTGGGCAAAGGTAAGAGAAGGGAACATGGGAATGCTCTGTACTATGTCCATTACTTTCCTGTACACCTAAAAATATTCCAATCAAAGGTTGTTTAAGTCTCCTTGAATTTTTTAGTAAGGCCCAGTCCTTCAACACAATTTATGAAGTACATATGTGCTCTTCTTTGTGCTAGAAGCACAATTCTGAACAAATGGACCCATCCCTACCCTGAGGGAACTAAGAGTCTAGCAGGCAGTGAACACATTAAACAGTCACAAAGATGAACAGAAACTGTAATTGCAGGCTGCAGTAAGTGCTTCAAAGGCAAAGAGCATGAGATGATAGAGTGCAGAGTTGAACAGCCCTGAGATGATGGCACTTAATATAAGGCCTGATCAGTGAGGAGGGGGCCACCAGGTAGCAGCCCAGGAAGAAACAACCAAGTCTTTGTCAGTCCAAAAGCATGAGGGTTCTGGAGCATGTGCCAAGATGACACAGCACAAGGAGAGTGAGGGGGAGTAGAGCCAGCTGAAGAGCCAGCGACAGGGGACTCTGGTCTGGGTTCAGAATTTTATAGTTTTCTGAAGAGTCTCAGAAACCATTTACATTCATTACCTTTCTGTTGCTATATTAAAGCACAATGATGAAAGCGATTTATGGAGGAAAGAGTGTATTTTGACTATGGTTCCAGAAGGATAAGAGCCTATCAGTGTGGGAGGCAAGGCCGCAAGCAGCAAGCAAGGCTGCTGAAGAAAACTGACTCGTATCTTCAAAAGCCAACAGGGAGTAGAGACAAAGAGGAAGTGGCTAGGTGTTTTCAGTGCTCAGAGCCTACCTCCAGTGAGAATCTTAAGTCTCCCCAAACAGTGGGACCAACTGGGGACCAAGTATTCAAATATCAGACCTATGAGAGATGTTCTCACTCAAGCTGCTACACCACTGAAGACCTTAACCAGAGGGATGGTAAGAATCAAGTAAGGCTCTTGAAGGATCGCCGTGAGGTGGTGCCAACCTGTAACCTCAGTTAGAAGGTGGAAGCCAGAGGGCTGCAAGTTCAAGATCATCTTGGGCTACTTTCTAACTACAGCAGCAGCAGCAGCAACAACAACAACAACAACAACAACAAAAGACCCACCAGCATTATTCTAAATCACCATGGCTACTAATTCAATGTGGATCAGAAACATCAAACCAGGCAACATCCGATTCATGTATTCACAGTTTTGAAATCATTGAAAACCAAAACTTTCTCAACTTCTAAGTATTTCTGTTCTAAAAAGACTGGAAATTCTAATGGTACAATTTCAGGTGTGCATGCCACTTTTGTAGAACCTGTCACCCTAATTCCAAGCAGGGATGATGGTGCTCCAAATCCTTCCTGAACTCACTGGGGCTGAATCTTTCCTATAAAATACATATAATTAAACACAGTCCTAAGCAAAAGTTCAAGACAGACACCAAACACATGTGGTGTGGAGCACGGTAAGATGGCTGCAGGAAAACTTTCCTTCTCTGACACCCTTAGGAATCTCATCTTTACTAAGGCAAAAATAATTCTTACTTTGTATGTCCAGTTTTCAGGACCAAGAAAACATTATTGACACCTCACTGGGGCCATCTTGGCTCTAGCCCAAGTCTAAAAATAGCAAACCCCAGGCTGCAGAAGACTGTAATTTTTCAATCCCTGTTTAAAATATACAATGTTAAATGTCATTCTTGATTACAGTACACTGAGTCTGAAGGCCCTGGGATGTTGCCCTCTCTGACCTAGAAAAAAAGTATGTCTTCCAAACTTGATTTAATCATTGACCCTCAACAAGGCTTCATAAGCAGCCTGCAATGCCATTTGCAAGCTCCCTAGAGACTTCACCCTGAGCAGACACCTGGAGTTTCCAAGTTTGTAAGATTGGACAGTGTCTATAATCCCACTGAATTTGTTGTAGATCCATGTGAAAAGGCTATCAGGACCAGAAGAACAGATGGAAACTTGGGAAGAAGAGGGTCTCATATATCATACATGTGTCTGGATGTGGAAACTAGAGATTAATGTCAGGCTCTGTCCACCTTGGTTTTTTTTGTTTGTTTGTTTTTGTTTTTGTTTTTGTTTTTTGAGACAATGTCTCTCCTTGACTTGAAGCTTATCTATCAGTCTGGGCAGGCTGGCCAGTGAGCCCCAGATATCTGCTTGTATTCTGCTTCCCCAAATTTGGGATTATAAGCACATGCACATTTGGCTTACATGGGTTCTGGAGATCAAACTCAGGTCCTTATGCATGCCAGGCAAAAACTTCACCTATTTGTGCTATCTATCCAGCTCTAGTATTATAGTCTATGATTTGATAAAAAAAAAAAAAATGTATGCAAATCTCTGTGAAACAAATTGCTATCAAGATGACTTTCTGGTCAACTGATTCTTTTCCCTAAAAAAGTCCCCTGCTTTCACCATCAATACTGCAGGTCAGTCAGGTAGCCAGGATGCAGTAAGTCTGCCCTACCACCACCCATAGCATCTAGAGTGTGTATATAAATTGGAACAAAGAGTGGCTTTTCCCAGGATTCTGGATTTAGAAGTAAGAGACTCTTGCTCAATCTGTCTGTGCTCTTGAATAGAGGACACGTAAACACTAAAACTGGTGGCAGTGACTATTTTTGACCATTTGGGCAAGGAAACAGAGAAGCCAGCCTGCTGCAGAGATGAGAAGGAAGAGCACCTACCAGAAAAGAAAGAGAGGGCTTCCTGTTTTCCCAATCACAGGATGCTGCTGATTCCCACATAGAGCAGTGTGTCCCTGTGCTCCAACCCCACAGAGACACTGCAGGACCCTTCAACAGCTTCCAAAACCAAACAAGCCATTGCTAACACTCTGGGTCTTTCCATTGTATTTAGTCTCAAATGACTGAGAACCAGTTTGTACAAATTCTGTAAGCCAAGAGTTCTGAAAGAATTTTGTTTAATCAATTTTGGCCTCTCAAAGCAAATAAACAAATCATCCTAAAAAAGTAGTTTAAAAAGGCAAGGCACAAAAGTGTGTGTGTGTGTGTGTGTGTGTGTGTGTGTGTGTGTATCACAATTATAGCTACAATGGTAACACTATAGTTTCTATTTGTTAAAAGATCAAGAAATGAAACCCTAAATGTATTCAGAAGATTTCAGAGAAATTAGCTAAAATATAAATACTTATGTTAAGAAAGCAAGATTATTTTTCTTCTTCTTTATATTCCTCTAATTTTGGAAGTTTATAGGGACTACAAAGATACTTTTTAACTACAACATAAAATAGCCTGTCTGTTATATTTACTGCTATGTAAGTAGCATTTAGAAAGAGCTCTCCCCTTAATATTCCACATAGGGGAAGAAAAATGTTACTTCCCATAGACCATTGCCAAATTTACCTTACTTATCACTTCCTCCTCCTCGGTTGCCTCTTACCCTACCTGTACCCCACCCTCTCCAGGCACACAGCCTGCTTCTTGGAGTCCACTGTTCCCTCCCCCTTTCTCTTTCCAGCCACTCTTTTCACTTCGATGGCTGAGTTCCTGCCTCTCCAGACATGCAGACTCATTCTATTTCTTGTTGATTCTGGATTTGCTCCCCTTTCTTTTGGATTAGTCTATGATACAAATATTTGTGGCAAATGAGTTCCAGTCCACTTTAAACAAAATATGTCTTGTTACAGTCCAGGTAGGAGTGTTTCAGTTGTAGCATTGGGTCAACCATGAGCAGATGGAGGGGAAGGCAATGTCCACAAACAGGCATCATTGTGAATGTCATAATTGGTAAATTGCCTTTAACATCTTGATAACATACTTTTATTTTTAGCAACAACCATGCAAAATGCAATGTGGATATAAAGAAATAATTTATTTAAGGAAAAAGTGAGTACCTTTGGAACTATATACCTGTTCCTTTCATTTTCTCCAAAATCTTAGCAGTTTTCATATACTGAATTGGGCATTAATAGGCAGATATTTTGTAGGAAGTATTTATAGAATCCTCTCAACCATTTATGTGTGATGGCTTGGTTGTCAACTTGACACAGCCAGGGAAGAGAACCCTCAGCTTTGAATTGACTCCACCATATTCATCTGTTTGGGGGTGCTAACTGGTAGAAGATGTCCCAGAGAACCGTGGGCAGTACCATACCTGAACTAGTGGTCCTGGGATAGATCAGAATAGTAGCTAAATACATGTGGAGGCAAGCCAGTAAGCAGCACCCCGCTATGGTGTCTGCTTCAGTCCCTGCCTCCAGGTTCCTGTTTGAGCTCCTGTCCTGGCTTCTCTCCCTGATGGACTGTGACTTGTAAGATGAATTAAATCCTGTTGTCCCTAAGTTGGTTTTGGTCAATGTTCTCACAGCAACTGAAGGCAAAAACAATACACTGTGAAACAGATCTTATCATCCCTTTCTTTTTTTAACAGAAATAAAATTGTTGTCCTGATAAATTAATCCTTGTATACAAATTTAAAAGGCTGCCAAGTGGCTGAGTAGAAGGATGGGCTTGTCTGTGTTTTCCTGTTGTCAAAGTTTATCGCCTTTGGGCTAGATCTCATTCTCCAACAGGTCATAGAATAGGCAAATAACATATATCTGAAATGTAATGCTAAACCTAATGTGGGTAAATAGCAGTGGTATTTTATAATATGTGTCTTAAGGTTTTATTACTCTGAAGAGACACCATGACCATGGTAACTCTTATAAAGGAAAACATTTAATTGAGGCTGGCTTACAACTCAGAGGTTTAGTCCATTATCATCACAGAGGAAAGTATGGTGGCATGCAGGCAGACACAGTGTTGGAGAAGGAGCTGAGCATTCTACATCATGATCATCAGGCAACAGGAAGTGAATGTCACACTAGATCTGGCATGAGCATTTGAGACTTCACAGCTTGCCCCCTAGTGACACATTTCCTGCAACAAAGCCACATTTCCTAATAGTGCCATTCCCTAGGAGCCTATGAGGCCATTTTTATTCAAATCACCACAATATGTTTGTCTAGTTTATTATACATTTGTGTTTTCAATTCATATTATATGAATATATAATAAACTACCACACTATACAACAGCACAACAAAAATTCTGATCAGGGAGGCATGTAAATGACACTTATTTGTACAAGATACACCCCTCATATATGAAGAAGCACAACTCCTGTCACCAGGATATACACTAACTATAAACAGGAATAAATATCTAGTGCAGTCATTTCACTAGTAAGATGCAGTTGCATAACTCATTCCTATATTAGGAGATACACTAGTGTGTCACAAGGATCAACAGGATAATTTCAAAAGAGAGAGTGGGGGAGACTCCATTTTCTTTCTTAGGCTTTTCATAAACATACACTGTTCTGTTTTTGTTGTTGTTGTTGTTGTTGTTTTTTGTTTTTTTTTGTTTTGTTTTGTTTTGTTTTTTATGTCTTTACTCAAACACAGAAAATCTTAAGACAGCCATACAGACTCGGAAGTTCACAAGCTTCAGTGCACTGGGTCAGATGATCATAGGCTGCTATTTGCAGATCCTCTTGACCCTGTCGTTGGTGGTAATCTTCCTTGTCCTCCCATCACTACCATCCTGAACTCTTTATTTTACAATGGAGAAGAGGTACTTTTTTCCAAAGAAAACCGAAATCATTCATTCATGAGTACAACAAACTTGACGGAGAAGAAAAATTTACCCAAGCTGAGATAAAAGTAAGTCCTCATCTTCCCCAAACTCTGAGAGTCAAACAGTCTCATGCAAAGCCAACAGCCCCTGATGGCTGACTAAGACTCAGAGGAGATGTGAGCACACAATATTGGGAACACAGAGGGAGGATTAACCCAGCCTGGGGCCAGCAGACAATTCCTATAAGACAATATTTAAAACAGGGACTTTAAATATAAATAGGAGCTTTCCTGCTAGGAAGGGCATGCAGGAGCATCTGGGCTAGTGTTTAGTAATGCTCAGAGAAAGAAAAGCACGTGGAGGCAACAGTGTCATTAAAACAGCGAGCTACTTCTTGATGAGACTCAGAGCAGGGTGTGTAGAAACCAGATGGGATTTATAAGAAAAGAAAAATCAGGCCTTAAAGCACATGCCAGTGATTAGTTAAGTAGGTTAAGATACTTGCATAGATGAGAAAGGATAGATAAACTAAAATTAAGTTATTAATATAGACCAATAGGAGAAATGTTTGGTATAAAATAAAAACACGTACATGTGCAGTTAGAAAAAAAAAACTGAAAGGATGTATACTAAAGTGTTAACACTAATCACCTCTGGGTGGTGGAATTATGAATAATTTTGTCCTAATCTTTCTTTGCTTCTGTGCCTTCCAGATTTTCTGCATTAAGCATGTATTATTTGGCAGTTTGGATGGAGAGGAAAGTATGTACTAAAATAGAATTTATAAGCTGGGCTTGAATTGTGATATCCTAAAGAGTTTGGATTTTATTCCACAGAAAATGAAAGACTCTTCCAGGTATTTGATTAGGGAAGTTGGACGAACAGACTTTTACAGAAAGAAACGTTAAGTAGGCATGCTGTGATGGAAGGTCTTGAAACTGGGAAAAATATGATAGACACAGCCATGCAGAGGCAGGAAGGACAGAAAGCACTTGGCTGGAGTAGAATAGACAGGACTTGTTAACTACAAAAGGAAAGGATTGAGGTGGAGAAGAACTCCAGAATTCTGGTGTGAGTAATTGCTTCTATACAGATACTGGAAGCTAACAGGCGTAATAAGAAGGAAAAAGGTGGAATGATGACTTGTTTCTTTATGTGACATGCCTGGAGGAATTCAGGTGGGTGTGCTACTAGAAAGTTTGGAATATGGGCCTGGATGTAGGAAATAGAGGGGCCTAAGAGTACACTTGCATAAGACATGGAGGAGTCTGAGACTGAATGAGCTCAACTGGATAAAGCAGAAAGTAAACAGGACCTTGGGAACTGCTGAGTTGAATCAGCCATTGGCACACTCAGAGGACCATAGAGTCAGAAGTGGGTAGAATTCTTGTCTTCTATTTTGATTTACAATACGATACATATTTCTGAGGTGCAATGGGATGTTTTAATGTTTTGCATATGCATTGGGTAGTGATCACACCATATACATTGGTCTGTCACTTTAAACTTTATCATTTCTTGATGTGAAACATATTTAAATTTTTCTCTCCTAGAAGTGGAAAGAGTTTTTCTTTGGATAGAGTATGGTCACAGCTGGCACAAAGCAAGGGGCAGGGCTTACCACAAATCTTCAACTGCTAATAGACTGTCACTACAGTCTATAGAAAGAAAACAGGACAAGAACAAAATCATAGGTCAAAGAAAGGCTGCTGGCTATCTGCGCCCAGGGATAAGTAGGAAAGTTTTTGGAAATTACTGATGGATTCTTCTGAGAACAGCTGGACTCTTGAAAGCCAAGGCTGACCTGCAGCAAAGCTGTGGTGAGACAGTGATTCCAGACCTCTTTTGACAAACAAAGATATTTATGTCATCAGAGAAGCACCCAATGTCCTATTTCGTCCTACATTTCAGCCCTCCCTCTAACCACATAATTCCTAACTTTATTTCCACTAACTTTTGATGGTGCTGAGTCCTTCAACACCTCAATCTTCCCATGTGTTCCCCAACTGTCCCTAATTATCTTTCTCTCCTCTCTTCTCTGCTTCTGCCAACTTTAAGAGCCATGCTCAATCATATACCACTTCCCTTGATAGAATTCATTTGCTGCTGTTATTTTTATTAAATCCATTGGAATTTATTAAATTCAAGGAATAAAATAAACTTCTCCAGCCCAGCTGAATTCCATTTGACTCATTCCATGCCTTTGCTGTGTCAGAAGAAGACAGTCTATTGGCTATTCTCAATTTAAATCTGTGACCAGAAATTTGAAATATCCAGTGACCCCTGTGCTTGAGCAGTTCCTCTATTTGTCTGTTTTAACAGCTCATGCGTTTTCTTCCTGACAACCTCTATGGCCTCTTCTCAATCCTCACTCAGTGGATAGTTTTGCTTCAGTCTGGAGAACACTGAAGCAATCAGCAGAGAAGTTCCAAAGACCTCTACCATTTCAGTGATCCATCCTCCAGAGCCTAATCCACAACTTTGGCCTCCCCACACTCCTTTGAAAGTAATGTCATTTCTATATTCTGTCTCTCTGACATCACTAACTTGTATATTGAGTTATTCATCTTTTCATGCAAATGTCCTGTTTACTTTAGACCCATTTTGACCCTACTGCCCTCATTTCTTCTGTTCCTTTTGCACAAAAATCCTTAAAGAATCTATATTTACAGTTTGCAATTTCTCCCCTCAAGTCTCTGTTACACACATTCTAGTGCGTGTGATCCCACCCACCATACTCTTGTCCACAGTCTCATTAAGTCTCTATGGCCCTCCATTGTCAAGTGCATGATCAGCTATCAGCTTCATTATACTTGACATTTTGAAGCACTGGATTCCTCTAACCATTCCTCCTGAAACATCAATGGTTTCCACTGCATTGCATTCTCCCAAGTATCCTCCTACCTCCCCTTAAGACTGTCTTGGTCTCCTTTATTGGTTTCCATTTTTCCTTCTGACCTCTTAATGTCAGAGAGCTCCTGCGTGCAGCCCTTGTACCTCATCTCTTCTCTGCATACACTTACTCCACGGAGGTCTCATCCAGTTTCAGATTTAAAACAATTTTTTTTAAGTGCTGGACAACCCCCAATGCATTTCCAAGTCAGACATCTTTCAACTCCAAACTTACTCTAACTCTCTGGCATTCCTAGTGTATCTGAAACATTCTCACACATGGGCTCACAACAACTCAGATTTATTCAAACCCCAAACTATACATTTTGTTTTCCTCTTTCTTATCAATACCACAAAGAGTTCACCAGGAGATCCTTTTGGTTCTAATTCAAATGCACCCAGAGTCAGAACACTTATCCCCACCTCCAATGCTGTCATTCAGGCCACCATCATCTCTCACCTAGGTTACCAAAATAATGTCCTAATTGGTGTGACTGATCCTTTTGAAAAGCAAGCCAAGTTATCTTACTCCATTTTCAGTACCCAAGAACTACCCATGCCATTCAGAGAACAACCCAAAAGACTGACAAGGACCTATAATGTTCTACCTCATATGATTCCCTCTGTTCCCCAGACCCTCTTCCAGATGCTCACTGCACTTCCTCTGTCATGCCAGACAGGTACACAGCACTGTCTGATCCCACTGTCTGGAATGTCTCCCTCCTGATGTTCACATGGCTAACTGTTCCACATTTCCCACAGCTTTGCTTAATTGTTCCCATGTAACATTGTGACAGGCTCTGCCTCCCCACTCCCAGAATTTCAGCCCCTTTCGTCCTGTTGTAATCTTTTTTTTTTTTTTTTTTTTTTTTTTGCCATAGCTGAGGACCGAACCCAGGGCCTTGTGCATGCTTGGCAAGTGCTCTACCACTGAGCTAAATCCCCAACTTGTAGTAATCTTTTGAAAATCACTATCATCTTGACACATACAAAAATATTTATATGGTTATTTTCTGGTTCCTTCTCTCTGAGACTTAGAACTCTAAAATTGAAAAGACTTTCATATGTCTTTTTGGGACATATTCCTTATATGTAGGAATTGCTCAATTAACAATTAACAAGAAGATGAATGTATGCATCCTACCTGATCACAGATAACTTAAGGTTAGCCTTTATCCTATTCCAAGTGTGTGTGTGTGTGTGTGTGTGTGTGTGTGTGTGTGTGTTCAGTAAACTGATCAGTAAATTGAACAGAATTTTTTAATGGATCAGTGGCCCATAGAAAACTTTGATTTATTTATATTTGATTACATTTCTTTTCATTTCTTCACCCTATTGAGTTTGTTCTTGATGAGTTGTAAGTTTAGAAACAAGGTACATTGAAACGAGGCTAATCTTGACATATTTTCCCCAAAATGAGCCCCCAATCTATCTCCAAAAAGGCAAACAGCATGGATCTCTAGAGAGCACCCCATCCTGAATATCTCATATATGATGAGTCAGGAGAGGGAAAAGCCACCTTACCTTTGCATATCTGATACTCCTTGCTGTAGCTTATTCCTAAATAGATTCCTCCAGATTTTCCCCAAGCTGTTGCTCAGTCCTGGTAGCAGCTAAATCAATTGACCATATTGTACTGGTTTGCTTCAATGTGTTTGTTTACTAGTTGAATCCTGCATCAAGAGCGGGATTATTTCATGGTGTTTGGTTTCCTGGCCCTCCTCCAACTCTCTCTCTCTCTCTCTCTCTCTCTCTCTCTCTCTCTCTCTCTCTCTCTGTCTCTGTGTGTGTGTGTGTGTGTGCATGTGCAAAATGACAATGTCACTCTTGCTCAGAAAGAGTATACATCCTGAGAGTTAAATTTGACTACCCTTGGCTCTCTGTTCTTCTGAGATTTGCTATCTTTAGTGGTTGAACTATGTGGCCTGAATTTAGGCAAGTGCCTACCACTAATAGGAATGCCAAAAGCATCTTTATCCTCTTTTTGCTTCCAGTTACAGCCTTGGCTGATGCACTTCCCTTTTTTGCCCTGTTATTGTCTTGCAAATGAAACATGTGCAGCTCTCTGAGCAAGTACAAAAATAAAATATGAACATGTTCTTATCTAAAATGCTACTTCCCCAGTATTCTTTCTGGGTTGCTCTTCATTAACCAAAGTTCCATTGTCACAAAAATTATAATACTCTGTAATTTTAGAGACAAGTTCTAAATTCTCTTGACCACCCAAATCTCTGGTTTCCAATTTAAATACTCAGAAATGGCATTCAAATAATTTCCACAAGGTCTAGTAAAGATTTCAGTTCAAGTGTTTAAGGTTAAAGAAGACACCCTTTGCCAACAGGAAAAGAAAAGAAAAACTACAAAATTTTGAGCCTGTAGTAAAAAGGTTTAAAAGAATGTTCCACAGCATGTTATTTTCCTTCCAGAAAATTCTAACACTATATAATTACTTTTGTATGGAAATGAATAATGTAAGCCACTATTGCTAAAAACAGCTAGACAGAAACATCCAAAGTAGACAGGCCTTTCCTGAGAGCAGATAAAATATTAAACTGGAAAATATCTGTATGAGGATGGCCCACAGGACAATGCTCTCTGGTTATTATTCATTTGTGAGACAGTATATCCCAGGACAAAGTTACATGGGAAATGAAGTGCTTTTTCATCTATGTGTCAAGATTAGTGTGGGTTCTCTGCTTCACACAGAACCTATAATATTGATGATCCCAAATTGCCGGGAAAAAATACCAATCAGAATGCATCTACGGCACATCTGGTTAAAAATAACAGCAGAACCATCAGTTAAGGTCCTTCTTTTGTGGCAGAAATGCTTTGGTAAGGAAAAACTGAAATTCCACTTGCATGGAGATTAAAGCGAAGCTACTCTCCCAGTTCAGAAAACAAACAAACAAACAAACAAATAAACAAAAAACAGGTTTCACTTTGGTGGTTGGCAGAACTAAACCCAGCAGATACAGTGGTGGGTTTATATATCAAGAAAATAGAAGGTAGAGACTAGGAACATAGAGCCCTTCACTGGCCCCCTTCACCTCTATTCTCAACAACATGGCGTGTGTGTGTGTGTGTGTGTGTGTGTGTGTGTGTGTGTGTGTGTGTAGATGAAACTGCTCCCAAAACCCGAGAGCATCCATGCAGACTGGCTTAGCCTAGCCAGAATAAAACTGGAATCCAACAGCTCAGAGGTGGCCGCGACGTGCAGCGGGGGCGGGTGGCTGTGTCTTGCTTCCCAATCCCACTCTGCCCGCCTTTTGCATGATTTCTCATCAAGCGCCGCAATTCAGGCACCTAAGCAGGTTCTTTTCTCTGCCCAGGATGGAGAACCTCCTAAGGACGTTTTATCATGAGCAATTCCAATACTGGCAACATTTCAATGGCCCACGGTGAACAAGCTGACCCACCCAGCCATCCCAGCCTCAACCAACTAATGCCCCCCACTGTCTTCGTCCCCAACGCCAGGTGAGCACCCTGGCACCCAGTAAAGCCTTTCCGAGTGGGTAGCCCAAGGGCTGATGGTCAGCTAGTGGAACAGCCATGTTAGCCTCCTTCAGGCATAAATCAGCCACCAGTGAGCTGACCGACGACGCTCAGGAGCGCTCGTCCTATCCTCTGCACGCCTCCACCCCCAAGACTGCGACTGTCCCCAAACTCCTGGGTTCAAGCGGTCAGCCCCCACGACTGCCTCAAGGTTCAGCACCGAGGACAGCAGACGGCGGACATACTTTTCTCCCTAGAGGTCCTAGAGGCCAGGAATGTGATTGTGAGAGCGCAGACCAGGCTGCAGGTGTCCTACTGCGCGCCCTCCCGCACCGCACCCCATGCCCCGGAGCGACCACCTCCCACCCTCTTCTCTCTCAGGACGGCCTCCCGGAGTCTTACTTTTCTGGCTGGAGTAACCAGGGTAATAGCCATAGTAGCCAGTAATCCGCAGGATCCGGTCCTCGATGGTGGCTACCCCGTTGGGGGCCGCCTTGACATCCATAGAGAGCGCGGGGCGGCGGCTCCCGGCGCCGCGGGGCGTAGATCAAAGCGCGGGGCCCGGGAGCTGCTGCAGGTGCCGCCGCCGCCGCCGCCACCGCCGCTGGTGCTGATGTTGCAGCTGGTGCTCCCGCGCCCCAGCTCTGACTCCACCGCCCGGCGCAGCTCGGGCTTCGCATCACAGCGGCGGCGGCAGCGGCGGCGGCAGCGGAACGGCCCCCACTCTGGCCGGCCTCTCCGTCAGCCTGGCAGCTCTCCCGCCCGCCACCAGCTCACTGCTGCCCGAATAGCGCCCCCTCACCTCGGACGCCCACCCAGGTCTGGGATGCATGTGGGCGCCCCACCTGGTCTCTGACTTTCACCAATAACCCTTGGGCCAAAAGTAGACACCTCCGAGCCCATTTGAGGGAAGGGATGGTCGCTAGGTGCTTAGGGTGAACAGCTGTAGGTGGGAGAGACCCATAGAGAACTAGGGGCAAGTAATTAAAGAGATGCACACTGTAGTTCAGCACTTCTTTTCCTACCCTGCGTTTCTTCCATGCTGCTGCCCATCCCGCCTTGGATCTGAGAATATGAAAGCATCCACAGGCGTTAATCCTTGCAACTCGTCTAGACAACTAAAGATCCTTTTTTCTTTCTACGAATTGAAAAGAGAAATGAATCCCCAGCAGGTGGTGTGTGGAATGCTTATCCAGGTGAACACAAAGACTTTAAGAGTTACAGTCCTCACGGGACCCTCTGCCCTCCAATAAACACAACAAAGGCTAGGACCACGCATCTGAGCACAGCACACTCATTTGCCCAATTCCAAATATCCCATAATCTAAAGAAAACGTATTTTCTTCTTTCTTGTCACACTCAACAGAAGTGAGGCCTTTCAAATTGTGTCTGGGCACGGGAGTTGTTGCGACGATCCGGAGAGAAAGACTTCCTCTCTATGCAGAACATTTCGAAGCTCTATGATCAGAGTGAGCAACTGTTAAACAAATGTGGCTTGTCAGAGTTGATGAGAGGCCCTGGGGTTAGGTGAATGCAAGGAGCAAACGGCTACCCTGCTCATAGTTTACAGCCACAGTCTCCTAAAAAGTAATCTTCCAGTCTTCGCCTCCTATGGGAAAGGACACATGAGGGAGGAGTGGAGGCAGCCGTTATCTTGGAGGCAGTCAGATCCCCCGCAAGCCCAAGAGGTATTTGACATCCCTGCCAATTTTCACATTTCTAAAGGTCATGAGAGGTGGGGAGCAGAAATGTGAGTTCATTTCCCAGCTCCTTTCTTCCAATAGTCCCTTCACTGTAGATAGGCCCTTAAGAACAAAGAAATCAGCCAGGCCATGGTGACACACTCCTTTAATCCCAGCACTTGGAAGGCAAAGGCAAGAGGATCTCTGAGTTAGAGGCCAGCCTGGTCTACACTACACAGTGAGCTCCAGGACAGCCAGGGCTACACAGAGAAACACGGTCTCAAAAAACCAAACCAAACCATCCAACCAGTCAACCAAACAAATAAAAACTAAAAACAAAACAACAAACAAAACAAAATGTGCAAACCATTTTCCTAAGATGACATGGGCTTTATTTAACATGTGAAAGTGCAGCATTTGACAGTGGGCTGATCATCTTTATTCAGACACAACGTTCTACAAGGCCTCTTGAGAACAGACTGAGTCTCAAATGGGTGTGGCTGTGAAGAGAGTCCCTAAAGAAACCAATTTCCTGCTGCACCTGTTTATTGGGTTAGAAGAGAAGTGTGAAAGGTCAGACAGAGCCAAAGGGCAAATTTGATGCTTTCCAATGGGAGAAATGCTCAGAGCTATGGGAGAAAGCTAAATGTTTGAAGCAAAAAAGGAAAGAAGTATATTCATCCCCATTCCGATGTAATTTGTAGCATGTTTTTGTTAGTTTTACTATTTGTATAGCAAATTGTATATAAAATACATTTATTGCACACAGAAAGATATATTGATTAATTTAAAATGTTCCTTTTGTTTAAAGTTTCTATAAAACAGAAATTGCCTGTATTACATAGAGTATGCATTCAATATCATTCATTTTAACAGAACACACTAAGGTACATTTAATAAGATAGTAATTGGGAAATGATAAAAAAAAACCTTCAGAAGTAACAAACATATTAATAGATAGACTTGAAAGGCAACTGATTTTGCCCTATGAGTGCTTATACTGTTCATAGTCTGCCTTGGAAATACAATTTTAAATAGGAGAACATTTACAGATGTCTTTAACCATTTGCAAAGGTCAATTGATCACAGGTACATGCTATACTCTAGAATATGCTTTTTCAATGGAGGGAAATGAAATTATATATATATAAACTTCTGCTAGTAATAAGGACTCACTTGCAAATATAATAGTGGTTTTTCTTCAGCTTTTCAGATCTTTTTCTGGACATCCTTGTAAAATTTTAGAAATTATATCGAGAGGAGAATTTGTGAAGCATTTTTATGTGCTTACGTGCTAAATCACTTTCCACAATCAAGACAGATATTCAATTTTATAAAATTGCCTCAGATCTATTCTGGAAGAATTAAGGAAAGAGGTAATTTAACAAATGAAGATTCAAAGTGGTTCACGATGCTTATGACAATCCTTCATACGATTCCTCTGTTCCTCATAAATCATTCTCCAACCCTAAAAATTGCTTACAGTTTTTGAAAAAATTTAAGTATTGTGTGAATATACATGGGATGTGTGTATGTGCATGCATATGGGTCAGAAGTTAGAAGAGGGCATCAGATTTCATGAAACTGTTATAGTTGTGAACATCTGACATGGATTCTGGGTCCTTTGGAAGAGAATGAAATTCTTTTAATCATGGAATCATCTCTCTAGCTCCTGACTGCAACATTTTAGTTATATCATCAAGGCATTTAACCAAGGGCATCCAACTGTGATTCTGAGTTTTGATATCTGGGACATATTTATTTTAGTGGTCTGGTAGACTCAGCTTAGATATTTATGCTAATTGTGTATAAAAACCAATCTATGTTGTTAAAACATATCAAATCAAGTAATTCATGTGATGGGCACATCATGCACAATCACATGGATATAAGCACACACAATATACACACACATTGCTAAAAGGAGTGGAAATTACTCCCCACTCCTCTGAGAAATTAATGTAGTGTGCATGCTTTCTTGAGCTAAAAGTAATAAGACTGCTTAAAGAGCCAAGAACATTGAAGCTTCTATTCCTGAGGGAAAAGTCTTTTGTACAATCCTGACGGCTGTGCCCAGGGTTGACCTCCAACAACTTGCACAATGTTAGTGTTTAAAAACCATCTGGCTTTTAGCCAATCAAGAAAGGGCACCTGGGAAGGAAAAGCTATGGCCTTCATACACCACTTTAAAGAAAGCTGTTTTGAATATTTAGCTATTACATCATCAGCTGCTCCATTTGGAATGCTGACAGGGCCTTTCTATTCTAATTTTAGGCAAAGGCGAGCATTGCTAATTTACCTTTCAGCTGAAAGGTGCTGGGGATCCAGAAATCTGGGTGTCTGTGTGGGAAGTAAGGGCAGAGTCTATGCTTCTTCACTCTGAAGCGGCAAACTTGTTCTAGGGAATATTTTCCATGCTCAGTTCCCTGGAAACGCACTGAGCTTCTTTAGAGAGAAAATCTTAAGTGATTTCAACAAAATTGAATTTTAGAACATATCTTCCCCCTTTTCTGTCTGTCTGTGTCTGTGTTCTTCTGTCTCTTCTCCAGTTTCCTTTCCCTCTTCTTCAGTGGTATAGTACAATAATTTGGAACAAAGACTGTGGAGCCAGACTGCCATGGGTGCTCTATGACCTCATCATTCTCTAGCTGTGCAACTTTGGTAAGTCTCTTAAATTATGTATGACTCCATTTCCTCACCTTTAAAATAAGAACAGTTATGATTCTTTGTACCCCCTCACATAGTAGTGACTGACACATCATAAGCTTTGTAAATGGTAGGTAGCACTGTTTTCCTCTGTGCATACCTAGAGCCCTCCAAATGCCTCTCTTCTTCTGTGAAACTGGCTCATTGCTCCTACCTCACTGTATTTCTGTGGCAGTGAAGTTGGTAGTATATAAAAATGTGGCCAGAGCCTGGCTCCAAGTGACACACAAGAAATGTTAATGTTGCTTTTCCAATCCTACCCTTGTTCCATCTATTATTTATTACTTAATTAATTCATACTCTAACACTTTAGGAGTTTTTCTGTGGCAGTTACTTTCACAGGTCTCCTTCAATTCTTTGAACCAGGACAGGAATCATGGGAGGCAGGTCTTATTTACCCAAGGAACTTGGTTGACTTCAGGAGTTGACTTCAGGATGAGATGGGAAAAAGACTAGTTGTTCTAAGACACTACCTTGACTTAGTGTTCTCTGGAAGTTGGACATCCTTGGAAGATCTTTGGGGTGCTCTGTGGGAGGATGAACTATTGCCACTGGGCTTCTCGCCCTCAGCAATGTCTGGTGCCTACCAGCTTGTCCAGAACAGCAGAGCTTGAATGAAGTAAATCTCCAAAGTGCTACAGGAGCCTCAATAATACTGAGACTACACTTTCTACTGTTTTTTTTTTTTTTAATCAGGGTGGGAAGTCAGAGTAAGATTTACAGTAACTCAGAGTGAATAAGACTTTTTCAAACCTTTCTGAACAGCTGTGTTGTTTGTTATATACTCAAACTTGGTACATACTTTACAAATAAATTTTTCTGTAATTTAAATGTCCTAATATGCTCTACACACCAGTCTCAAACGTGCTTTGTGCTATTTATCACATGAGGTTTAACATAACATTACCTGTAAAAATGCCAAGCCTGCTGAAGCAGTCATTAGTACTGTTTGCCAAATATTTATCATCCTCCCCCATTTTAGCCATAGGATGGAGCTGCACTTCCTGCCCCCTTGTGGCTGTGGGAAGTTATGTGACTGATGCTCTTCTGTGTTCAAAAAGGGACATTTGTCATCCCAGCCGGGGGTGGTATAACACTTAAGTGTTTTCTTTCCCTCTGTCATTGTGATCATCAGTATTCAAGATGACTTTGACATATAAATGTAATGTTACTAAAATATTAAAATTGAAAGGAATTTGAATTCCTTCTACCAACACTATATTTAATTTTAAATCACAGTATCCTTACCCTTTGAGTTTTGTTTTGGTTGGTTTTGTTTTCCTTTGTTTGGGAATTTGCTTGTTTGTTTATTTGTCTGTTTTGTAAGGCCTGGTCTGGACTTCTTGGGGTAGTTCTGACCAGGCTTCAAATTCATAATTTTCATGCTTCAGCCTTCCGAGTGCTGGGATTACAGGCATACACCATCACACAAACTCCTCTTTACCAAAGACATACCACACATATTTAAGAACCATCAATTAAAGCAATTTATAAATAAACCATAAGAAGACATAAGTGCATTGTTAGAAACATCATGAACGAACAGAAATCATAGAGAACAGACTGTTTCAAACTTATTAGAATATAGCAATAGGATAGAAAGCCCACAACATGCACTCAATAATCTCACATCTGAAACAATAACTGCTATTAAAGGAAATTTCAAGAAAGACTTTGGCTTTTGTGTCAAGAAATAATTTTTAGAAAAATATATTCCCAAGGCTTTATTTCATCATTATTTCAATGTCTGTGACATTCATCCAAAAATGCTCTTTAAACACCATGAGACAATACAGAAGCAGCATACTGGATAGTTCTCTTTCTTTCTCTGGCTACTGGATGATGCTGGAAAAGACTCCTGACTAATCAGAGACAGCTTAGCTCTCAACGGAGGCACAGAAAGGATTGTGCCAAATACCTTTCATTCTCTGGTTCTCTTGCTTAACCTTTGGAATGATCAGCTTTGCAAGGATTTCTGTGGGCTTCAGAAAAGCCAGAGGCTGACAGCCTGGGGCTTCCTTATTGATACTGACATGAAAATGTACCTGCTTGATTCAGGGTTTGTAACCCAAAAGTTCAGGGCAAATGTAGCATCAGACCAAACTGCAAGACCAGGAGATCAGAGCTGGTACACAAAGTCATCTCCATTCTGTTCTCAAGAGCTTGCCCTAAGAAACAGTCACTTGTTCAGTCTCTTGCCAACATCAAGAATCAGTTTACTGCTCTGTCTGAATGTTAAATCCTGGTCAGTACAATAACATGTCCTTTCTAGTACATATCCTAGTATAGAAAAATCCACCTCTTTCCCAAGCTCTGCTTTCTACAGAACACAAATGAAAACATTAATTTTTCAAGGCTCTCGTCATCCTCTCCAGATTCCGAGTTGGAAACTAAGTGGAGAGAGTGCTGGCCATGTTGGCAGTGGGCAGCATGCCGGCAGTATAAGCTGTGAAAGCAACTACTTTAATATGTTCATGGTTAAAAATTACAGATTTTGTATTTTCCTGTTATTCATATAGTCACAGCATATAATCTGGTATGTCCCCAAGATCACCCTATAGCATGATCTGAGGGGGAAGTTTATAGACACCATTGTCTAGCTAGGCTTTCAAGTTGTGTTTTATGGAAACCAGATATCTTCTGAATTCCAAGAGGTAAAGAGACTAAAGTAATATTTCATGTTCTCACAAGTTTTGTATTCTTGTGACCATCAAGGAACAATCCTGAGAACAAACAAAGAATTGAATCAACTCAAACCTCAAGATAGGAAAATGGTTTAGAAAATCACAATGAATCCATTGACTAGAATATTCTGAAGAACTTAAAATAATAGTAACAAAGACCATGGAGCAATAAGAAAAATGTCAAGATTATGAATATGCTTCAAAATATTCTAAAATATTATCCAGTCATATTACATTATAAATAACATGTATACATTCAAAGAAACCCTAAAACTCTTTCCAAGTTTGTTCTCCAGTGTTTTATGTGCACTATGCTATCATGTGCTGCCTGTACATTAATCTCTTCAGTAATTGCAACTATCTGCATTCCAGCAAATGTCACGAGGTCTGACTAAAGGTCTCTAGTTCTTCTATCTCCCCATGTTCTCATAAATAATAACTCAGAGCTCCATGACAACAAATGCATAAAAATTTTTAGAAATCTCAAAGAAGCCTTAAAAACTCTACAGATTCTTATACTAATAAGGTGCTCCTGGGACATAACAGTTCAGCCCCAAGTACTAGCTGATGCTGTGTAGTAGAACCAAGTGATGAGAACATCCATGCTTGAATACTCTTGGGTACTACTTGGGTAGATGCATCTTTATCTGACTAATGCTATCAGTTGTTCAGCTACTTATAAAGATTTTCTTTTGAGGAACCTTTTCCGATGACCCCATCCCCTTTCTGAAGGGACCAGATATTTTTTCCAACAGAGCTCTTTGTATACAACATGTCATTCCCATGCTGCATGATGAAGTTCCTCAAAGATAGATACTATGTTTTCTTCATCATTGCTTGACCAGTGAATGAGCAGAGCTTCTCAGAGTGTCTGGCACTGTCAGGCAGTCAGAACACATGAAGAACAAAATAATCATTGTAATAAACAAAAGCTTTCATGAGTAGCCTTGAGCCACTTCCCAAAGTAGAGGCAAGGCACAGACACTGATAGGCTGATTAGTCTCAGGACCAGGACTGTAAGAACCTCTTAGTACAGAGTTTAAAATGAGAATACTGCACTCTGGACATCTAAGTCAATGGCTCGGTAGACTTTCACAGAGTCTGTGGCAGCACTTCATAGTCTCAGGGAAGCATTCTTTTCATGACACTGCAGAATGCTGGCTTTTCCTACATGGCTCTCTAACTTGTCCTTGTGCTCATTCAAATGTATTCTTCTCTGATACCCTTCCTAATCTGAGTGTCTGCCTATTTTTTCCTCTTCATTCTCTCTTGCCCTGCCCAAACCCTGTGCTCAGCAGGTAAAAGGATTGAAGGAGCCTTAAATTAAGTTGAAACTTAAGATGTCTATTCCCCAATCTATGCAAGTTGCATTTCTGTTGTGATCAATACTTGCTTAGTTAACCAACTTAGCATCCAGTCATGCTGAAATGCTGCCCTTCATCTTTTGGAGGTGTAGGGTAGAAATAAACCAAGCTAGTATTGCAAATGCGTGGAATTATTCATCTTTTTTTTTTGATGACGTTTTCAGTATCCATTGCTTAAGTCAATACAAGCTCGATTTGACAAATTTCTTCAGATGTATAATTAGTTTAGAGGTTTGGAGTTCCTCCTTATGTAGAATCTTCTGCTACCATGTGTAAGACACTTGTTTACCCATGTTTTCCTTGACTTGGGCGGAAAAGTCGTCTTTTGTGCATGAGCGAAAGCATGTTATTCTTTTCATCTTTGCTGTACCCTCCTTTCCTTAATCCTGCTCTGGTCTAAAGTCTACTCTGGCTTTCCTTTCACTGGGGTATATCAAAATTATACTCCTATTATCTAGATTTTACTGCATACCAAACAACCACAAACCTTAGTGGCTTTATTACCATTGGTAAGCCATCATTATTGGTCAGTTGATGAGTCTACTGATAGTTCCAGGCTTGCTGATCATGGTTCGACTCACCTAGGCATTGATGTTAGCAAGTGGCCAGTTGGGAACTGGTCTATGTCTCCAGTGTTTTGTAATGTTGACTATTAGTCTCCAAACTGTGTTGTCATGAGTAAGCCTGGGATAACCTTTTGGGTTCTGAGACAATGCATGGTAGTAGATGTGGAGAAAAACCTACTTAGACAATCCAGTCACCTAGTGGCTCACATGCTGACAAGCAGAATCAATTTCTCTACCTTTCTAATCTGTTCTTGCTCTGTAACTTATTTAGACCAACAGAATATGTCGTATGTAATATATTGCAAATCCTTCTAGTTGATGGAGTTACTGTAAAGAAATTAGGCCATTTCCATGTTCTACCACATCTATCCATGGTAACTCAGAATCAGTATTGCTAAGAAGACCAATCAGAGGTTTGATGACTTCAATTTTCTTTTCTTTTCTTTTTTTTTGTTTGTTTGTTTCTTATTTTCACAGAATGTGACCTTTAGCAGAATTACTTGATTCCAGATCAGCACCAAGTAATCTGCCAGTAGTGGGTTAACCAAGGCCTAATTTTATTAGTCAGAATCTAGCATTGAAAGGTTTCACTTAGCAGTGAGATAAGATCTGAACAGAAACTGAAGCCTTTTGCATGACATGGAATTCCAAAGCCCCTGACTTCAAAATGGAAAGCTAAATGTCCAACATTCATCCAGGCTGGGGCTTACTTAATACAGGCACAATCAGACACCAAACAAAGACTAGTGAGTTTGATCAAGTGGGGCTGTTGTCTCTCTGTCATGATAAAAGTGGGGACCTGGATAGTTAGGACATTCTCTGCTTACTGGCTGTGGGAGCATTTACCACAATTGGTAGCAAAGATCTGATGGACACCCTTCCTTACCACACACTGTATTTCTAGTTTCTTAGAAACACAAATAAATATTTTAAGTCCATACTTCTTTTCTATAATTGCAGAACCTGGTTGTTGGAGGATGAGAAAGAGGGAAGAAATAATTTCTATGACTCAAAAAAAACCTAACCTAATATAACCACATTTATATTTTTAAAATGCCTATTTTAATCAAATAATCACATATTCTAACATATTAAAAACATGTAAATGCCAGGTGAAGATAAATTACTATTTCAAAACCAGAAAATGCAGCTAGTTGCCTTAAATTGGGAAAGTGATGATCAAATTATAAGCCAAAAGGAAAAGAATTGAGAAATACATGTTTTTGCTTATAAAGGAACTGAAACCTTTTCATTAAATTTTTTCATCTACATTTTTAAATTTACTCTTAAATACTTAAAGGCTACACACACACACACACACACACACACACACACACACACACACATACACACATACACACGTACTTAGTATTAACTGCTTAACTACTGCCTGGCCCATAGAGACAAGAAAGATTTTCATCCATTACATTATATTCAGTTTCATCCCAGAAAGGAATTGAAGTGCAAGTTCTGAAATAATAATTAGAAGCAAGTAAATACTAGTGGGAAAGTAAAATTAAAAGTGGAAGCCAGAAAACAAAGCCAGAATGAGGTCAACAGTGCTGAGCGGGCCAACACATTTTGTTAGAAACAGCAGCAATGCGTCTTGAGGCTTCCTAGACACCAAAGCACACTTCCTTTTTCTAGTTTCTAATACCTAATGGTCAGAAGCTGAAGACCAAGAGAAGCATAAGTCAGTCCCGATGTGAACACAGAGAGTAAGTTTTCCCAGATATGTCCCTAAACAGAACCTCATGCAGTGTGTTCCAAACATCACCCTGTAGAACAGGCACAGGAAAATCAGAAGCCCAGTGCCTGATAGGACCACAGTAAAGCACAATGGGGTGTAAATTGACAGTGCACTTTAAACACAGGACTTATCATTTTTAACTAATCCCAAACCAAAGAATGGAGAGCAGTGGGCTACCTAACTCTCAGGCAATCTCTGCAAACATGGATTCCCCTAAATGAAAAATACAAGCACCACTAAATCCTTTAGATAACCATTCTCTACAGGTCTTTTCTCTTATTTTTCAGTGTTGTTAGGCAAAGGTGGGGGTCCTTCCTTCTAGTGTGGATCACCACACAGCCTTCTGACTGACCTTGTACAATTTTAATCCCCTCTCTTAAACCACAAATTACTTTCTCTAAAATAAAGCTCTCTTTAAGTATATAAACAGTTCAACAAAACTCTTAGAGCAAATCCCATCCTCCTAAAATTGGAGGCTATGGGCCCCCATCTACATATTCAGCTCCACTCAGAGAGTTCACTCCACTCAGGTTCCAGTTCAGTTTCCTGAATGAATTTCTTTGAGGTCCCCAAGAAACTGTCTTGCCCTTCTGGATTTTAAATGTGCTTTTTCTTCTGTCTGAAACACTCCTCAACTCTTTGACCTCTTACATTGGCTGGAACATTCCTTTCTCATCTCAACACAGAAGGTATTTCCCCAACAAAGGCCTCTTTATCTGTTGGTCTCCCTCTCTAGGCTGTAAACACCACCCACAAAGCTCCACCATCTGTTTCTTGCTCATTTTAATGCTAATCAGCACAATACCAACAGTGTTTAATAGATATCACCATATTTATTGATTAATTAGTCAATATTAGTTATCACAGAAAAGCCTTTGGACCTAAATAGTCTGTGTTACTCTTTATAGGAAGATCAATTTGTTTCCTTTAAAATAAAAACAAATGAAACGATATTTTTGATAACTTTAAAAACATTGACAAACTAGTTTCCTGACTAAACTGAAAAAATATACACTGCCTGTTCTATTTCCATACATGCAGGACCAATATTTTCCTTATAAAACAAGCTGTAACCCATTCCTCAACAAGAACATATATTGAGGCACTGTTCTTTATAGTCTGGGGAGGGAACTACAGTAGCAATGTTTCTGGTCTTAATGAGGGAGTTTACTAGGCATATAGCAAGCCAAAGTAAATGAACAAATAGTGATAGGTAGATATGAAGACAGACAGGAAAGCATCGTCAAACTGGGTGCTCAAAACATCCAGCAGAAACTGTCTGGAAAGTTCCATTGAGGTAGTCAGTTGGAGTTCTGAATGGAGAGAGTCCCAGGCAGAAGATGGTGTCCCTTCAGGTGGGACTTTCAAGTAAAAGAACAAATGGCGACAGACAGAGATAACTATGAAATCAGCCACTCCCAGCATCTGGTAGACACCAACTGGGGAAGTGAAACAGTCAGCCAAAGTTCCCAACCGAGATTCCTATGTCCACAGACCAGCCTCCCATGCAGGCATTTTTATATCATTTGTCAAACAATTGCACCCTCTGTTGGAAATGATTTGCATTCTAGTTATTGTCAATTGTCTAGTTATTGTTTTCATTCTTGGCATGTTTTGCTGTTATCTTCCCTTTTTTATTTTGTCACAGAGGTAAGGGGACAATCTATATCCAGACAAGGGGCTTTGGAAGACAGTTTGAGACAGGCAACTCAAGTTCCAGAGATAACTTTAGTGAGCTCAGTCAAAGCATGGCAATTTATCAGTACAATGTGGACTTCAGAACCCCCACATGTTATCCTTTTAGACCACGATGGTCATTTTAGTGTGGAAAAAATTTTAAAGCAGGTGATGCCAAATGCAACAATTTTAAGAGATTTACAAAATATTCAACATTGTAATTTTTCCATAAGGTAATTTGAGTTTGAGAATCTTAACCCATGTGGAACATTAAGAAGACTTAGGGACTTAGAGATTATCTAGAGAATTAGGATATGGTTCATTCCTTCCCCAGAGTTGGACAACTCCTTCATCTCTACCCTGAGTCTGCTCTTCCTGACATCTCAGCCATAAATCTTGGGGATCTCCAAGGGTTACCACAAGTACAAGAGAACTCTCAGCTCTCACTATGATGTCATCCTACCAATATTGTCTTTTACCCATCCAAGCACTCTTCCCCCAAGATGGCTAGTAATGCAGGTTGTTTCTGAACTCCAGACTGAACTCCGTTCTCTTTGCATTTCACATTTCAGTGACCTCTCCCAACCTGACCATCATTCACCACCAGGAGTGTAGTTGGAAGTTTTTCTGTGTCCCACCTGGTCCACAGCTGCTCAGACCTAAGTAAACACACAAAGGCTTATATTAATTAAAACTGCTCAGCCATTAGCTCAGGCTTACTACTGACTAGCTCTTGCACTTTAACTCAGTCCATTTCTGTTAATCTCTATGTGTTCCCTGGCTTTACCTATGTGCCATTACATGCTGTTCCCTGGATGGTGGGCCAGAGTCTCCTCACTCAGCCTTCCTCTTCCCAAACTCTCCTTGTCTACTTATCCCACCTAGACTTCCTGCCTGGCTACTGGCCAATCAGCATTTTATTAAATTTGTGTATAATAGCATTATCCCACAGGACAGGAGGAAATCTTTCAAATCATAATTGTAGCAAGACTTCCATTAAAGTATTTCTTGAGTCCTCTGGTGGCACTGGAACCCTCCCCCGCTCCTTTGCCTTTTGTAATGCCTGGCACCTCCTCTCATGATTTCTGCTCCACTCAATTGAAACTGATATTCTCACATCTGTTATACCTACTGGAAATCAAAAACTATAATACAAGGTTCGCTTCTGGGTTCCTTTTGATGTGTCCATTGTCAAATGCTGCACCTAGAACAGAGTAAACAGAGAAGGTAGGAGGAGTGAGGTGGGAAGGACCAGGAAAGGAGGAATGGAATCATAATATCCTTTGAAATATTTCCAGGGCTTCATAGATTTCTGAAAATTTCTTTATTTATGAAATAGGAATAAAAATGCAATTTGCCTCCTCGAAACTATTATGGGATAGAATGAAATGAGCACTTAAAGCAATTAGCACGCTGTGTACCTGCAGTAAGAACTCAATAAATGCAGAGCAATGTGAAAGCAGGACATGATAGATGTGGAACAGAACTGAGGGCTTGTTGACATGAAGGGCTTATTTCCATGGCCCCAGCTGTTTAGAGGCAGGGTGTAACGCTTCAAGAAGTAAAGCCACCATCACGGGGAATTGTCAACCTCCTGTGGAGAGTTACCTGGTGGTTCATTAACCAATAATTTATGTTTTAAATGGATAACTGTATGTCAGTCTCAGGATGCAGTTAATATTTCCATCAGGATAGAAGCTGATACCAAAGTATTACCATTATGTTTTTTACTTTTAAAAGTGTATTTAAAAATTTTCAAGATTATAATTTAATTACAACATTTCTTCCTTTCCTTTCCTCCCTCCAAGCCTACCATATACCTCTCCCCACTCTTCTTTAAATTAACAGCCTCTTTTTTTTACTCTTATTGCAGACATACATGTAGATGTGTAGATATAGACACATGAATATATTTATTCCTAAATATAACATATTCAGTCCATGTAATGCCACCTGTATGTTTTTTTTTTTCCCCAGGGGTGATCATTTGGCACTGGACAACCAACTGGTCTGCTCTTTTTGAGGAAAGACCACCTCTCTCATCCTCAGCTTTCTTCAGTTGTCTTTGTGAAGGGTTGAGTCAAGCCTCATGGGCTTTTCTGTGTCTACTTTTGCATGTTCATTTGTGTCATCCTTGTTCAGCCAACATTTGGGCAGTCATTTTGGTGGGTCTTTATGCATGTAGTTTCTGGAATTACTCGAAGACAGTCTCACAGACTCCTCCCTGGTCCTCTGACTCTTACAATCATCCTGACTTTCTCCTTCACAATTGTTCCTGAGCCATACGTACAGAAGTGTTTTGTAGATTGGGGCCGGGCTCTACAACTCTGCATTTGAACTGGTTATGGTTTTCTGTAGTGTTCTACATTTGTTTGGAAGAGAAGTTTACTTGATGAGGGGTGAAAGCTATGCTTATCTGAGGGTATAAGGACAGATGTTTACAGATTGGCGTTAGGTATGATACTGACTTAGTAAATTAGTGGTTGTAGATTCTCCTCTAATAACTGTGACTTCACTAGCACTGTGTAGTTAGTTAGATTTCCAGTGCCAGGTATAGTCTCCCTCTTGTTGAGTGGGTCTTAAGTCCAATTACAGAGCTGTTGGCTACTGGCAAGATATGCATGACACTACTGCACCCTTAGAATTATTGTGCCATGTTGGCCATTGGTGTGGTTCACAGCTGGGTAGAACTGTTGGTTGCCTCCCTCTTTGGAAGCTTGTGTGTCACCTTCTGGTACTATGAAAGCTAGTTCTCAGGGAGGGGACATTCAGCTCACTTCCAGCTCAGGGGTGTCTAGGACCTGTTTCTGAAGTGCATGCTATCTTAAGCAATAGGAACTTAGCTTCAACCTTTGTGGGGGCAACCAAAGTCAACAGCAATAGGCTGTATGTTTTGAGAATCTCTTGGACAGTATTGGCAAACAATACAAAAGAGGGCTTTTGTGTCTGGTACTGGAGTTTTGGCTAGGTGCATTCTGGCTCTTAGAGGGAGGAAGCACTGTCAGTCAAGATGAGACTGGGTTACATGAATTAAATTTTTTGGTAAATTGTTAACAGCATGATTCTGTGTGACTTCTTCAGACATGCTTATTGTCATTTTACCTCCCTCCTTCTGTATTTAATCCCCTCCACCTCCCTAAGGAGTCCTTCTTTCTCATTTCCCCTATCAGATCACTTGTATTGTATCAGTCTTCTTAGCCCTCTTTCGATCTTCAGTATTTACCCCATAACTTCTCCCTAAGGAGCTCCCCACTTTCCCATTTCACATGCACCTTGCTAATTCCCCCTCTATTGTTCAACCCCTCATCCTAAATATGATTCTGTTTTAATTTCTTGGTTTCTGTAGTTACTCCAGGATATGTACTCACAGCTGAAGATTTAGAGCTAAGAGCCTCCAATGAGAGAGAACATATGATTTTTATCTTTCTGTATCTGGGTTTCTCTACTCAATATTACCTTTTCTGGTTTTATCCATTTCTTGCAGGGTTTATGATTTCATTTTTCTTTACAGCTGAATTCCATTGTGTATATGTACCACAGTTTCATTATCCATTTGTCTGTTAAAGGACAATTATGTTGTTTCTGTTTCCTAGCAGTGGTGAATAGAGCAACAGTGAATATGGCTGATCAAATATCTTTAGAGTACAACATTGAGTCCTTTGGGCATATGCTAAGGAGTGGTACAGCCAGGTTATATAGTAGACTTATTTTAGATTTTTTGAGAATTGTCGACATTGTTTTCCATCCCTTCCAGCATTTGTTGTAGGTTGTTCCCTTGATCTTTGTTATTCTGACAAGAGTAAGATGAAATCTCAAAGTTGTTTTGATCTATATTTCCATTATATTTTTTAAAAAATTAAAAAAAAATCTGTGTGTATGTTCAGTGTATGTGGAGGTATGTGCATTACGTGTGTGTCTGGTGTCTGAGGAGTCCAGAAGGCATCAGGTACTCTGCAACTGGACGTATAGATAGTTGTGAGTGCTATTTGGAAGCTGGGAATCTAATGCAGGGCTTTCTCCAAGAGCAGCACATGCTCTTAACATCCTAGACATCTCTCCAGCACCCACTCCTTCATCCCCAGCCCTATTATGTTTTAAAATGTGGAAAATGAGCCAGTGGGATGGCTCAGCCAGCAAAGATGTCTGTAGTCAAGCCTGATGGTCTGTGTTTGATCCCCAGCACTGATGTGGTAGAAAGAGAAATAATTTCCAGAAGTTGTCCTCTGATTTGCATGGGTACTCACAATCATACACATATGCTCACATATGTACACATGCACATTAAACAAGCCAATAAAAGTGTAATACCTTTTAAAAGATAAAATATGGACCACAACAGCTGGCATTTTAAAAACTACATCTTTTTGAAGTTCCATAAGTTGGATAGTGACATTAATCTTTTTATACAAATCAAAACAATAAGACATTATTTTAAGTGCTGACATTTTCCAGTGTGCGCAGAATGCTCTTAGGAGGACATTTTTCAGATTGCCCAGAGACCTCATGGGGTACGGCTACCTTTATCCTTTTCAGAGTTCAACCTCCATCTTTGCAGGTCTTGAAACTTCAATTTTGGCACAAGGCTCAAACAAGTTCTTTTGGAGAGAACTCAGACCAAAACAACTCAGCCAGGTCATTGTGTCCCAATTAATGAGTAGGTTTGCTGAAGGATTCATCCGTAATGAAAACAGGTCATAGGCAGAGTAAGCGAGCTGGTACAACCAGTACTTCTTTCCCCTCCTTCTTACAAATCTACCAAAATAGTCGAGAACTAATCAGGAATTTGATTACTGAATCTAGATCCACAGAAAGCTGTATGTTTTAAAAATGCAAAGGAGTCAGTCCCAGTGTGGCTATCCCGAAAGTGATCAGCAAATGACCCATACCCTGATCTTCCCATAGTTAACAGTGTCCACCTCGTCTTCAAACTCAGACTTTTCCTTCTCAATGTAATATGACCATCAATCATACGTTTAGGGCCAGGTAACCAAACCACATGTTCCCACTCCCCAAAACACTTTGTAACTGAATGTCTTTAACACATATCTTGTGTGTTGATTTCATCTTGAACTTCCTGACCATGAAGGGCACCTCCTATCCACTCTACAGATATCTTCCTCCAACATTTCTCTTTACCAGAATGTTAATGTGGAAGAAAAGGTAGAGACAACACAAAAATGTTTACATGAATGAAGTGTTCCACACACATCTATAATAAGGGTGGTGATGTTAACGCAGTTGGAATATCTGTTGTGCTCTGCATTTAATGATCAAAATAACTAACTTCTTTAAGCCTCAGACTCCATTTTAAAACAAGCATAAAGCTGGACATGGTGGTTCACACCTAAAGTCCCTCTTGGGAGGGTGAGGCAAGAAGATATATAGTGAGACCTTGCCTCAAAAAATAAAAACAAACAAACAAAAACAAACAAAACTCAACCCCCAACAAAATGCAATTAACTAATGATAAATAAAATGGATATAATACTAAGAACATCTGTCTGAAATGCTTGTTATAGGGATTAAATGAGAAAATGAAGTTCAGTTTACAGAGTGGGTCCTAAACAAGTATTGATTCCTGGCTGGAGTGATGGCTCAGTGGATAAGAGTATAAACATGAAGACCAGGTTTGAATTCCAGAACCCATATAAAAGGCAGGCCTGGCCCCATACACCCCTGTGAGTCTGTCTGTCCCTGAAAGGGACAGAGTTAGGATGGTTGCTGGTTTGGGACCCCCTGTTTAGGTAAAAAATGCCAGCTCTGAGTTTATTAAAAGACCCGGCCTAGTGCAACAAGGGAATGTGGTAGAGGAAGATACCCAATGCCCTTCTCTGGCTTATGTGCTTATTCGCAGGTATATGATCCTGCACATACATGTGCACTACACACACACACACACACACACACACACACACACACACACACTCACTCACCCTTTACTTTAATGAATGTTATCATAGTAATGGAAATGGGGCTATTGCTTACACTGTAGTTCAGACATGCAGAGGCTAAGCTTGCTTCTTTATTTTCTGTATATTTAGTTTGGTTTTCTTGAACCCCTATTACATGGATTTAGGTTTTAAACATCTGAGACAGTCTGGTTTCAAGCCTAATAAAACAGATTCTTTAAATAACCCCTCTAGGCATACTTAATTTTTAGGAGATTTCTTGCTTCATTTTCATGCTTCTTCCTTAGTTTCTCTTCTGGGTGGCATTATCAAGTGAGTGAGGATGAGCATATCTTACAAATCCTCCTGGAGAGCGAAGATTCTGAGTTCTCTTGGCATTTTCTGGGCTTCCTCATATCTCACACATGGCTTCCATCCAGATCCAGTTTAGGGGGTGAGGTTTCGGCGCAGGGGATATTTGGGCCCCTCCTCCTCCCCACAGCTGTTCTTGGAGAGTAGCTCAGGTCTTAGCTTCTTTCTGAGATATACACCTGACTCTCTTGGAAGAACTAAGGAACATCCTTCTTCCCCTCCAGTTTACACAGGAAGCACATAGTCTAGAAATATGTTGTAGCCATTGTCTGCCAAATTACACTGCATCTGCACTTCAGGCATTTGTGTTTTATGCTAGGGAAGATTGACCAGGCCAAGATCCTCCAGAAATCCTAATGAGAAGCAGAGGAGAGACTCTCTGCCCACCCACCTCTCAATTCCTATATGATACTTCAGGAGAGAGGAGATGATAGGGAGGGAGGGAAGAGTATATACTTGTCAATAGGAATATACTATCTACCTATCATCTATTTGCCTATCATCTTATCTATCTATCTATCTATCTATCTATCTATCTATCTATCTATCTATCATCTCTCTATCTAAACTCTCTTACATTTTTATATGCCTTGCATGGGAAAACATTTGAGATTTTTTTTTTTCGTTCACACCCTTGATATTCAGTCTGTGCAGTTAGGCAAGCACTCACAAGCAGAGTCTTTCCTGGACGGAAAAAATGCTACAATCTAGATTCATTGGCCTATTATTGATTTGTCAAAGGGAAGTCAGCAGGCTTACACAAAACCTCTTTCTTCACGCATCATGGTTTTCCAGACTTTTTTCTTGCTATAGAGGTCATGTTTCCACCTTCTCCCACTGGGTGATAAGCTTCAATAGTGAAAGACTGCAACTGCATGATTTTTAAGGACATATGACTTGTCATACTCAGTTACTTATCTCTTCCTGTATTCACACCATAAACCATGCGATAGTGCCGTTATAGCTGGGAAAGTTTGGTTGTTCTTGCCAATCTTAATTTCAGGTCTGACCATGTAACTTGTTTTAGCTAAAAATAAAAGCAGAAGCTAGGGCAATTGGGTACCTTTACTTTGTGAAGAAGAAGAAAGAACAAAAAGAAGAAGGAGGAGGAGAAGGAGGAGGAGGAGGAAAGAGAGAGAGGAGAGAGAGAGAGAGAGAGAGAGAGAGAGAGAGAGAGAGAGAGAGGGAGAGAGAAGAGATTGGAGAGAAAAACAAGAGCAGCTGGACTCAAGAAGAGAGAGTTAGGGTGAAGAGCCTGATCTGAAGCTTGAAGCAGAGTCCAGTCTACATAAGCTAACTCCATTATACTGCATGTGTGTGGAAAATACATGCTTGAATGGGTATGCCTATGAGATTTACTATACAACATGACTGAAGAACCAATTAGTTCAAGATGGAGGTTGGAATGCATCAGTTAAATATTTGTAAAATATCATATTTATCTCATTATCGTGATCTTTAGGCGATTGCATTACCTGGACTGGTTCCTCTTCCAAAGGCTGATCGCTCAAACTCTGTGATAGAATGAGCCTAATGCTGAAACATCAATTTAATGTCTATCTCTCCAAAAGAAATATCACCACTAAATACAAATATCCTGACCAAAAGAAACTCAGGGAGGAAAGTGTTAATTTCATCTTACAACTCCCAGGTTACAATCTATCACTGAAGGAAGTCAGGGCAAAAACTCAATTATGAACTGGAGGCAGGAACTGAAGCATAGACCATGAAGAAATGCTGCTTAGTGGCTTGTTCTCATCATAGCTTGCCCAACCTGCTTTTCTTCTACAGTCCAGGACCTCTTGTCCATGAGTGGTAATTGCCAACAGTGGGCTGGACCCTTTTCACATCAATCATTAATCATGAATAGACCCCACAGACTTGCCTTCAAACCATTCCTATGGAAGCATTTTCCCAGTTGAGGTTCCTTCTCTCATATATGTCAATTGACAAACAAACAAAAATGTAAGCAGTACATCATGGTGGCTCTGTCAGTGGAGGCATGTAGCGTCGGCTCTTCACATGGCCTGAGCAGATAGCAGATAGCTAGGTCAGAAGCAGGCTGACTGATAAACTTCAAGGCTTGCCTTCTGACTCAGCTCCACCAGCTTGGCTTCTTGCTACAAATGTTCCATGATTTCCCCAGATAGCACCACTATCCGGGGACAACATATTTCAAAACATGAGTCTGTGTGGGAAATTTCACAGTGGAGTCATATCAAGAGACAATTTCGGCTCAAGTTGTAATGGCTCCCACTTTTTTAATGGGTATCAACATTGTTATTCTAAAAACCATCTTTGGTAATTCATAATCTTCTCTGGGAATATGTAGCCAGAATGAGATGGTGGTGATGAAGGTTAGATATATATTCTCCACTTCTGTGTATGTTTAACTTTGACTGTGTATCCTTTAGTCTGTCTAGAATAATCTATTTTCTAACCTATATTCCTTTTTAAGTCTTTGTACTTGATTGTCAGGGTTATTTATAAACTCTAACTAATTTTAAAAATTTAAAATCACAAATGTGAGGAGAAGGAAAATTTTTCCAACTAACAGGTCTGGTGACAGAGTTAAGAATAGAAGGGGATAAAATAACTTCCAAATTATAGTGTCAGGTTCCTGTACTATTTAAGCAGCTTTTCTAGCTTTTCTAGGTTCTTCCTCAGCCTTTTAGTAATTTTGACAAATCTTAAGTGCCTTTATTTCAAGGCACTGACTATAGAACTCCTCTGTAGATGATTCTTAGTATCCAGACTCTCAGTAAGCAAAGCTGAAGATGATCAGGACATTTGTCCTTCCCCAACAGGCTTTGGCTTTTAATCACTTCTGAATTCACCTTTCACAGCAATACCAACTCAGCCAGTAGAGTACGTGTAGTCATAGAATTCATGAATAAGTTAGTGGACACCCACTCTTCCTAGTGTTATGATTTCCAAATACTAGGCCTGAAATTCGATTCCAATATTCAAAACAGATGGGGGCTGTTTTCTGTTTGGTTTCCTTTCCATTCAAGATAACGAACGATTCTAAGCTACCTCCCCAAAGGATAAAGTTCTGAGTTTCCTGATGGGGCATTTCCTCATAGAAGCAGCCATTTCTTTCCATAGTTTCCAACAATTCATGTATGTTGTGCCTTGGCATAGCAATTCCTTTCCTCTGCAATTCAGAAATCAGTTGTCAAAATCTAAGATCTGACACAGGGATATGTCTGCTATTATGTCTAGCAAAAGACAAACAGTAACAGCTAACGCCCTAGTAGTAAGGGATCAGTCAATTTATAGAAAGGCATGGGAGTGTGAGCTTCCATGTTGGAAAACTTTCTCTGCTTGCCTCTGTGGTGACACAGACTTTATAAACAGCAAGAATGCCAAAGACATCCCGTAGGACCTGTCAATGTTTCCTCAAAAAAGAGTTCATTAGATACACATATTGCTTATCATTATTGGCCATGTTGTCATTTGGAAGTCCAAGTAGGGAAAATCTGCTTCCAAGCTCACCCAGGTTTTGGGCAGAATTAATTTCCAGAATTAGAGTAGAAATAGTCTCCACAAAGTCTCTATCATCCCCAAATGTAAGCAGAGTTATTTTACAAGTCAACATCATAATGTAACTCCGAGGAGGGGATAACATTTTATTCTTTGAGCTTCTTCTAGATAAAAGGAAGAGATTTATGTATTTCCTCACTAATTTTTCTTCCCATTACCAAGAATTTGAGGAGGAAAAAATGTGATTTCCCAGAGTCTGCTTTTATTTGTATAGCTAAAGTTAGGGGCTGGGGTATAAGGTCATGTCCTTTAGCAGAGTTAGTTATTAAGTGGCCACACAGAAACAGGTGAAGGAACTAGTCAGAGCATGGAAAGGAAATATACAAAACAGGATTACTGTGCATAAGAAGAAGAGTAGCCTGAGCATTACAAGTTCACCTAGGAAAGATAAATGATCTAATGGGATAGGGTTCCAGAGAAAGCCTGTGTGGCAAATAGATAAGAAACTTCAGAAGAGAACTGATTTAAAAATAGCTGCCTAGACTACGATGGTTGTGCAAACCTATAATTTCAGTGATAGGGAAGCTGAGTCAAAATGATCTTGATTTCAAGGTGGTTTGTGATATGCTCATTTTTTTTTTTTTTAATGTGTGCTTGAGCTTAGGATAGCAGTAGGGTATGTGGGGAATATTCCCACTCCAACTCCACCTTTCTACTTGCAGTGCTCCCCTGCTGCACACTCATTTCTTCTTTCCCTCAGTTGCTCCCAAACTTTTGCTAAAGGTCGGAACTCACAGAGGGCTTTAGTAAAGGAACCTGGAAGGTACTGGGAGAATAAAGCAGTAAAGGCAATGATAAATCTCATTCTTCTTCATAACCAAATAAACCTCCATTGCATATGCAGGCCACTCTTTATCTATTCATCTGCCAGTGGACACTAGCCCGATCGATTCCTTAGCTCTTACCTTATCTCTTCACACCTACTTATGACGGTGTTGAAGGTAAGAAGTACCTAAGAGGAAAGGTGACTTGGGTACCTCACGAAATTCAGACCACGAAATGAAGAAACATGGGTCTTTATCATTTCTGCTGGCGACAGGAAAGATGGGTCTTCATCATTTCTGCTGGCCACAGGAAAGATGGGTCTTCATCATTTCTGCTGGCCACAGGAAAGATGAATTTGCAGAGACATCTCACAATGTGCTCTTCTTTCAGCTGACTCTTGATATCAATTCTCTGTAGTCTCCTTCTGTTGGAAACAGTAGTGAGAGCCACAGCCTTTGTTTGCCATAGAGAGTTGGAATCTTTTGCAGAAAGATAACAGCAAGTGATCTACTGCATACATTCATTGTAAGAATTAAAGTAAATAATCATGCTTGATGAGTGCTGATTAGTATATTATTGTTGGCTTGTTAAATAAGAAACACAGAACCGATTGCAGAGTTAAAAACCAAGAGGTCAGAGCAAGAGCGGAAAACCTTACCCTTCACTGCTTCTGCTGTTCTTCTTCTCCGCAAGAGAGCTACCTCTCTGTGTCCTGTCTTTTTTATAGACTTTCTGTTCTGTTTTCTCATTGGTTGTAAACCCAGCCACACGACCTCCTCGTCACTGCCTGTTTGTACAGACCTCCAGGTCTTCTATGGTTGCTATTGAGATTAAAGGCGTGTGTCTGCCATGCTGGCTGTGTCCTTGAACACACAGAGATCTACCTAGCTCTGCCTTCCAAGCGCTGGGATTAAAGGTGTGCACCACTACCACCCAGTTTCTGCTCTGGCTTGCTCTGACCTCAAGGCAACTTTATTAACATATAAATAAAATCAATTTCAATACAAATAAAATATCACTATACATTATCATCATTTTAAGTGATATGATCTATACAAGGAAGACATTGGGAAGACAGAGAGCCATGATTGAGAAATTAGGATGTTTACATTGTTTTGAATTAGAAAAAATGAAATTGATCTCATTCTTGTTTTGAACTTACTTTACCCTATTAAGCACAATAGGCCTTTTAAATAAATTTTATTAAATTTGTTCAGATATATGTATAATGCTTTCTTATTGCTCTCACCCCAGACCCTTTGTCATCTCCCTTCCCCTCTTCTCAGCCTCCCTTTCACCCTTACAAGTCTCTTTCTCACGTGCATGTATTTTTGTTTTATCTTGTGACTTGCTGGCTTTAACCAGGGCCATCTGTGTGACCATGAGTTTGGAAGCATCTGTTGGGGCCTGTTGGGCTCATCCATAAGTATGCAACTGAAGACAATGACTTCTCCTCACCTAGAATCCATCATCAGCAACTAGTTCAGTAGGGAGTTTTAGGGTCCTGTATTAGCTACTTTTCTGTAGCTATGATAAATACCATGACCAAAAACACATTAAAGAAAAAAAGAATTTAATTTGGCTTATGGTTCCAGGGAAGTAGATGTCCAAAATGGTGAGAAATGTGTGGCAGTGGGAGCAGGAAGCTGAGAAATCATATCTCACTTAAAGAGGCACAGAGAAAGAACAAGAAATGGAACAAGCCTTCAAAGCCTTCCTCCAGTGATATTTTTCTTTCAGTAAGGCTATACCTCCTAAAGTTTCCAGAGCCCTCCCATCAAGCTGGGACCAAGTATTCAAGTATATGAATCTATGGGGGATGTTTCTCATCCAAACCACCACAGGCTTCATGAGCCCTTCCCCTGTCTATGATTGTCTGTTGACTGTTTTCAGGCTCAGTCTGTACAGGTCCAGTGCAGCAATCTCAGCTGTTGCTCATTATTGTAATGACATTCTCTGTCCTTCTCCCTACCTTCCAGCTCTTAACATTCTTTTCCCTTATCTTCCTGAACCTTAGAGGGAGTGATATAAATGTCCTCTTTAGGACTGAGCATTCAACCATCACTTAATCTTGATGGTTTGGCCAGCTATGAATTTCTCCATTCAGAGCCATTCATGGCAAAAAGACTTTTCTGTGATTAGGGCTGAGAGTAACATTTGTCTATGTATATATATGTATGTGTGTGTGTGTGTGTGTGTGTATGTGTGTGTCTATGTATGTGTGTGTGTCTATATATATATATATATAACATTTTAGCACCATGTCAATTTAGCATGGTCATCAGTAGGGCCTAAAACTCTCTTCAGCCATGGGTTTTTGTCTGCATTTACAATATGAAGCACAGATTCCCTCCTGTAGAGTGGGTCTCAAATCCAGCTAGAAAGCAGTTGATTACCCTTATAACAGTCATGCCTCTTATACCAATGGGTACATCTTTCCTGGCAGATTAGTGTTATAGTTACTCAGCTGTGAACACTGTGATTTTTATTATGTGCCTTTTAATGCTCTAAACATAGAAACTTGTCATTTAAACTATTGCACATTAGACAGCATCCATATTATGGCATATTGAATAGCTATTTGAAAGCTAAATGTAAATAATTTGGAAAATGCATGTGCTTTCTTTTTATTCAAAGATTAATAGCTGAATGGCCACCGAAGTTTACCTTGGTGCCAGACACTGAGATAATAGTGTCAAACATGACTGATAAGTTATCTGCCCCAAATTTACATTCTGCTCAGATATCTGAAATATGTTTTTTTCTGCATTAAGTTTTCGTTCAGGCCAAACTTATGATAGCTCAGCTATTATTTACCAGTAACTTTTAGGTCCACCCTAGATACACTGTGAGGGTTCCTAAGGCAATGGCTCTTCTTGGCTGCTACCTCTATTACATCTGGAATAATTAAAATGCTAGTTGCTGGGTACACCTGTGAGAGATTTATCTTGATTTAATCATTTGAGGTAGGAAGACACATCTTTAAATCTGGCCAGCATCTTCTGGTGGCAGTCTATATAAACAACATGGGAAAAGGAATCTTTTGTTCTTTGTCAGCTTGCTCTTACTGTCACTGGTAAATTCATTCCTTCAATGGTATTAGAGCCCACTTCTTTGAGACTCTGACATATACTGAAAACCACCTGAGACATTCAGCCTTGTGGATCAAACAACTATTCAATTCCTGGACTTTCACTGGTAGACAGCATTTGTTAGAATAGTTGGACCAAAACCTATAAGCCACTCTTAATAAACCTCATATTATATAATATGAGATTTATTAAGAGTGGCTTATAGGTTGTGGTCCAACTATTCTAACAATGTAGTTAAGTTCTATTCATTTTGTTTCCCTAGAGAACCCTGAGTAATACTCTCTAGGAGGATCTTTGACACCTCCCTGAGATGCAGTAGCAAGCCAAGCTCAGCATCCTGTACAGTGCCAGCACCAGCAACAAGAGGCTACTAAGGAAGCATAAGTCATGTTGGCAGACTCTAACTAGGGTGGACAGCACAAAAAACTTGAAATATACCTTGCAGCATAGCTTCAAACCATGTGACCCAGATGGCCAGGGCCAGCACAACAGCAGAAGCTGTCACACACCAATCTCTGCCATGTGGTTCATGTTCAGCAAAAACACTGGTCATGCAAGGAGGCTCAGGGGCAGAAAGTTCAGTGCAAGGAAGATCTATCATCATCGAAAGTTTCAGAATGCCACTATGTTTCTTCAATGTGGAGAGGGCTTCTGGATAGAGCAGTGCCTATTAATTGTATTGATGAGGTCACAACAGTAAGGCATATAATAAGGTGTGAATGTAGACTGCATCTATATTATGCACAATTATCTTAGACAAATTGTACCCTAATTTTTAAAATGTCTCATTAAGATGAACACTTTTTTTTTTTATAAGATGTGTATCTTACTTTGTGACCACTAATGCTGTCATTAACCAGGCAGGGTGGCCCATGCCCATAATCCCAACATTCAGAAGGATTTCCACAAGTTCAAGGCCAACCTGGTCTATACAATGAATTCCCTCCTCAAGAAATAAAAAACTTATTATTAAGCTATTATTCTAAGAAGTAAATTATTGACTTATTCACACAATAGATGATCACTGAGCCATTGAAAGTACCAGGCACCAAGGATGCAGGAAAGAACAAGATGGACTTAAGTTCTTCCCTTGTAAAGTTTATGGTCTATGGACCAGGCAATCATTCATATTACTGCTCGGTAAGAATTTCCTCCCTGCCCTCCCACTATGGGCAATTTATTCTTCTTTAATCCATTGAATTTGGATTTGGTTCTTGATATTGGAGTAGGTTATTGATTTGCTGTAACTAAAAGAACTTCACAAAGCATCTACAACAGCATGGCTGGCACTGCTTTATATGCTCCTAAGCTAGCCAAATCACCTGCCAGTGGAGGTGCCATTCTATGAAAAGTGTGGCAACTAGGGTAGGGAAGAGCAGTAACAGTAACAGACCGACTGCTGCCCATTCTAATTACGTGTAAATTTCTACAAATACTGCAGAAATTTCAATGGATTTATTCCTTTTAAACATTATTTTATCATTACCATATACTCATTGAATAAAATACGAGTTTCATGATATTTTCATACACGTATATCATGTGCTTTGCTCAAATTCACTTCCCATTGCTCTTTCTTGTATCCTCTTAATGAATTTATGGCTTATACATATTAAATAAAGGTAGAAAATTCCCATGGTTTTCAAAAGATTCCAAAAATTTTGAGAAAACAGTTTTATATATACACACATACATACATACATACATATACATATATATATGCATATATATATATGGTAATCATCTTCCAAAAATCTTTATGTTCATTTATTATTCAATAACTTTCTAGTATTCTAAGGTACAGTTAGTTTTGGGGGTGTCTCTCACATTTTGAACTAAAGACATTTTCCTTCATCCCTTCACTTTTAATCATTTCAGAATGAGATCAGGAAAATGTGACCTGAGCACACTCTGTATAATTCCATGATGCCATATTGTAGGGAGGCTCTGAGATTAAGCCTGTGTCCAGGACTTCCCATTTTTGAAAGAACGGTGATGAAATGCTTTACCCAGATGATGCTTCTGATCTCACCAGGAATCATTTTCTCCATATCCTCCCCCACTGTCTCCTGTAGAACTCCCGGAGTGGTAGTCTGGCTGCACAACCGCAGTCAGCATGCAGAGGATGTGGCTGCCTATCGACCAAGTCCATTAGCACATTATGGGAAGCTAAAAGACTTGCCAAAAATAATTCCACTCTTCCATCCACAGCTCCCAGACCACTTGGCAGGAGAGAAGCTGGCAGATGTTACAGGAGCAATTCATTTAGAATTTACAAGACCCATTATGGATATCAATACCCAATCAATCCCTGAAATGAGGGATCAGGAGTATATTAGATATTTTGTTTTGCATCTGAGGAACAAATGAATTAGATTAGAATTTTGATCTTAGCTGCTGCCTCTACTGGAACTTCCCTCTGAAGTCATGAAGCTGTCATATTCATCCCGCAAGGCCACACTCACAGCCCAACATGTCCTGTGCGTCATCCTTTCTCCACAAGCAATATTATGTTTCTTGTTTTGTAGTTTTATTAAGGTTTCTAACAACCTGAAACCCTACGCAAGTAGAGACAATTTTTTAAATGCTCACTTGTAAAAGTCAGTCTGTGAACAGTTGTTATTATTGGCTACAGTTAGTTTATATAATCCTGTTTCTTTCTTAAAAGAAAGCAAACAGCCACAGAGTAAAGGTGGGCTTTATTAAAGACAGAGCTCAGCCATGGCTCACAATGCTTTCTATTAGTTGGTGGACACAGCTTGAATCTCTGTCATCAGCACAATAGACCTCTCTGAAAGCTCTGTGAGAAGAAATGAAGGTTTGTGTCCTTTCCTGAAGCCACTGTGGTGAGACACAGAAGCAATACATTCCCTTCCTGGGTTCCTTTTTGTCTCCCCCACCAAATGCACACTGTCTCCATGGTTCTATCCATGTGAAAATACTAACAGTTAATGATGTGCACTGAACATTTCCTGTCTATTTTATATGTACATACTGTATATATAATATGTATATAGTATTTCATTGATAAATTTGAACTTTATTCTTTGAAGTAGATATATTCCCACCTTTTAGATTATTAAAGCTCAGAGAAGCTATGAACTCTTCTTCAAGATTGCATAATCAATAGCTTTAAGAAGTGAGGATTTAAATCCAACTTTATTAGTTGCCAAAGTCCATGCTCTCTGCTACGATGCACACCACCTCTAAGATGTCACTGGTTTATGTAAGAACAATGTCCAAGAATGGAGTTGTGTGAGGATATTTCTTAGTGCTTGTGAGAAAACAAGGTAAGAGTCTTGTGACCTCTGCTTCTTCAGGACACAGAATTGTTCTTGGAATTCATTTCTATGCTCCTCTTAAGTGTAGCAGATAGGAGTGAGTTGACTTGTTATTCATGTGCCTTTATGGAAAAACATGGTTTTGCCACATGTGGCTTGTCCTTGTGGTTACACACTATACTCATGTGATTCTTCTTAACCCTCAGAGTATAAATCACCTGATGCTCTCTGAATAAAGTTGGCTATTACATGAGACTTTAGTCCACCTCTTTCTTAAGTTCTGCCCTCCCAGGTTCCTGTTGACAACTAGAGTGGCAACATGTGTCTTCTGTAGAATAAGTCACATCTTGTGAGCAACTCAGGTAAAGTCCCAATGCTGACCTGTCAATGCATGTCCGTCATCTGTCATTTATCACAGGCCTCAGCTCCTGGTGGATTCTCCATTTTAGAAAGGAGAAACCTTATTTTTGACCATACTGAGTCATCCTGGACCACAGGACACTAACAGCCATATTATGAGAAAGTAAGCCATGCTTTGCCATCTGTCCCAGCTGTTTAGATGCACTGTTTACTCTCTATTCTTTACAGAGCTAAATGATGGTTTTGGTTAAATGGGACTGTCTTCTCCATGGCAACAACAACAAACCCTCAGTGAAGGTGCTACACAAATTTGAACTTAAGTTTATCATGTTCAAACCCTTTCTTAATCCAAAATGATCAATGAGGTTTTTTCATGAATATCAATAGTATTTTTATTTAATTTTAAGTTCAGATAACTAAATTGTCTATACCTAAAAATACCTTGAACATTAATACAATTAAATGATGCCCTGCACTAGTTTGTCAAAGCCATACTAGCCAGTTAATAGAAAATAGCAGATAGAGATAGATCAGAGCAAGCAGTTTATACAATTATATTCCTTATAAACTAAAGTAATAGCTATTCATAAAACTATGTTTGGAATTATTGTACAAGTTTAAACAAATATTATTTATGGCATTTTTTTTGTTGATGTCAGGACATGCAATCTGAAATTCAGGAAAAAGATAATTCTTAAAATAATTCATGATTTTACAAATCATAATTTCCCATTTCAAGAAAATGGCTCAAAAGAAAGAAGTTGAGTAAATAAATAGTCCCTTTGTGGCAATATTTAGTAACGAACAAATAGAAACCCAAGTGTTCAGCAAGAAACAAATTGCTCTGCAGCTGTTTTATTTCTGTAAGTGTGGCAACCTCTGAAAGAAGGACATTTGGATTCTGTTATTGCCTAGGTGTATAATAGAGCACCAAATTGCAAAAGTTAGAATAAAAACAATAAAAATGCTTCCCAAAATATAAATGCACATACAGATGTGGAGCTGTGCCAATGGCATTCCCCTGTGGTGATTTGTTGAACTGTGTCTTCATAAGTACCTCTCTGTATTTCACTAATCTTATAATACGTGTTAGTAAGTTTTTTTAAAACCAAATTTGGACACAAAACTATTTATTGGAATAATTAACTTTTACTCACACACACACACACACACACACACACACACACACACACACAAAAATCCCACCACCAGTCATTTTCATATCCCTCTCATGGGTAAACTTACTGCATCATGAAGTCCTGCTTTCTTCATCAGTCTTGAAAGTAAAAAGACACTTGGGAGTTTCAGGGATAGACAGTTACTTGAAATTGACTGCTAAACAAAGTTACGTAACTGCAGAGCTCACAAATTTTTTTTGCTTCAACATTTATCCCAAGTCAGCATGCAAGCCTTTTCTCCTACCTCCCTGACAGAGCATGCAGAACAGTGTGCAGTGAGTGCCTAATTCACACTGTGTTGGCCACAGTTAGGAACTATGACGCTCCAGCTATGTGAATAGGAGGCCACCCAAGTACTCAGCAAAGTCATTCAACAGGAAACAGAGTTCAGAAACTTTCTCAGCCTTCCACTGTACAGCCTGCACTCTGTTAGTGGACAGAGACCTGGCCCAAGCCCTCAGGATGGACGTAGACTGCCCAAGCACATGGCCTATCATCCTGCCATCCTAGGGACTCCAGGTACCATTTTAATAAAGATATGCTTGACTGTCTGTTTCTGCCTCCCCTGGGAACTACTTCCAGAATCTACAGTGCACCGAAGCCAACCAGTGCTTAGAGGACGTGTTAGTGGGTGTCCTCAAAGCTAAGGAAGGGAATCTTGAGGATTTTGTGTTTGTTGTGCTCTCTTGTCCTGGCCTTCTACTACTGCTGTAAACCAGCCATGCTCAATGGTATTGATGTGTCTGTACAAACACCTCCTGATGAACTCAATGTGTACTCCTCAAGAGCAGGATTCATGCCCTAAAAGCACAATAAATATATGTTAAATAAACATTGTCAAAGTGGACTTCATTCACCCTAAAATATAATTTTGACAGATCAAAATAGCTTTTTTGTCAGACTTAGTAATTATGACCTTTAGAAAGTAGAGTGAAGACACTATAGGAAGGCAACTGAATATACCAGTAGACCAAGCAAACCCCTTAACCACTAACTTGGAGAAGATACCATCATGGGTAGATATTGATATATCAATTGGAAAACTATATAGTAGTGAAAAAGAATAAATTATTATTAATGTATTCCATGACATGAGTTAATCTCATAAACATGGTAATATGAAACATTATCCTAACAATATCAAATACAGCTCCAGTTTCTATTCAATTGAGTTACAGAAAAGATAAATTTTGCTGCTAAGGTGTCAGAATAATGGTTCCCTTAGAATAATATTAACTAGAAAACAATATGAATGAACCCTCTAGAATTTAGAAAATTTCTCTATCCTGACTTTGGCACTCTGTATAAGAATGTACATTTATATGCCTTTAAAATGTGAGTTTTCATTGAACTGTGATTTTATTTTTCTAGAATCATTTGTGAAATATAGTGACTTTTCACTGAATGGTAAATATCTGAGCAGTTGAACAGACTATACTCTTTCCCTGCATGCATTCTGTTATGTTTCATTCTATTTTTACTGCAACCATTTATCTGGAAGCCCAGCCATCTACCTGAGCTCACTGACATGACAATGTATATCCTGACCCTCAGGGTTCCAGAAACCTGTCTTCTTCAAAACTTTACCAAAAGCACTGAAGATAAACCACATGAAGATGACACACAGACACTCTTGCTCTCTTTCTAGTGGCTGCTGTCACTTTGGAAATGTTATCAATACACATTGTCTTGGTGTGTTAAGAGATCCCTGATAGAACTGGATGGTCCAGCTGGGACAGGGATGGAGTGGGAGAGCAATGAAAGAGAAACCATGATAGAGGGAGACATCATGGGGATAGGGAGAAGTCAGGTGCTAGGTAAGTTCCTGAGAATCCACAAGGATGACCCCAGCCTAGACTACTAGATATAGTGGTGAGGGTGCTTGAACTGGCTTACTCTAGTAATCAGATTGGTGGATACCCTAACTGTCATCATAGAGCCTTCATCCAGTAACTGATGGACGCAGATGCAGAGATCCACAGCCAAACACCAGGCCGAGCTCTAGGAGTCCTGTCAAAGAGATAGAAGAGGGATTCTTTGAGCAAGGGGCATCAAGATCATGATGGGAAAACCTACAGAGATAACCAAACCAAATTAGTGGAAACTCATGAAATTTAGACCAACACCTGTAGAGCCTCTATGGGACTTGCATAAGCAAGACAGTTGTGTAGTCTGATCTGTTTACAGGGACCCTTGGCAGTAGGATCAGGATCCATCCTTGGTGCATGAGCAGACTTTTTGGAGCCCACTACCTATGGTAGGACACCTCTCACAGACGTGAGGCAGGGGGACGGGCTTGGACCTGACTCTACTGAATGTACCAGGCTCTACTGACTCCCCATAGGAGGCCTTACCTTCTTATAGGAGGGAGTGGGAGGTGGGTTGAGGGAGGAGGCTGGAGGGGTGGGAGGAGGGAAGAGGGGGATCTGTGATTAGTATGTAAAATTAATTAAAAATTTTCATAATTAAAAAAAAGAGATCCCTGATAGGGTTAAAGCTCCTTAGCACTGTGTGGGAGAAGACATCCTCACACCATCTACTTGATCTGCAGTTCTATTAAACTGTCAGTATGATAAATGACAAAGAGAAGGCATAGGGGCAGGGCCATCTCCACAGTGAAATGCTGAAGTCATAAAACATGGAGAACTGAAAAGGATTTAGGCCAAAAACACAAACCATCCTTTGTGATAAGATTTTCCCTTTGCAAGAAAAGAACTAAGAGAGTGAGATATTGACTCCCAGGTCCGAGCAGAAAGTAATGGGACAGTCAGCCCTCAGCCCTGAGGTGTAGCTCACAGATCAGTGATGTGCTGTCCAGTGGTTCAGTGGCTCCACCTTTGCTCCACCCAGTCCCCCTGGAGTTCAGTAAAAATACACGTTGTTCACTTTGTACAAAGATAGTGTATACAGATCATCCCTATTCATCCCTTTTGCTTACACAAGTTAAAAAAAAAGACATCTTTGAAATGGAAATATAATTTGGTCATTGGTTCCACCTACAAGTTATCTAAAGAGCTGCCACCCCATGCTTGCTCATCTTGCCCCTAAATTTAGCTCCAATGGATGGCACAGTCTATAAACAGGGTGAAAGCTATTGGTTTCTGAATGCTAGGGATTTGAAATGAGTTCCATTGAGTCTCATTTCAGTTTCCAGGCAGCAATGAGATAACATTAAAAAATAATATTAACTTGTGATATAAACCAGTGGCTACAAAAGTGCTACAGTTAAAATACCTTTGAATATGCCTTCTTCATGGTGCAGTGGGATTAGTAGAACAAAATGAATAATCTCCATTAATATCTTGTTACAAAAAGGAAACCAGAAGATTCGTATCAGTGACTTAGGTGGGTCCAGCCCCTCAATAGTCCCCAGCTGATAATTTAATCTTTGATAAAAAGAAATGAATCTACATACATGATACTCTTTAATTTATACACATTATTCATCTGAGTCACATGAAGCAGGTCAAATCCATGCATTCCTTGACTTAAGACACTATGATTTTCCTTCTGGGCTTAAGATATATAATAGTAGCATGTCCCACTGTCAAGGAGGTGTTCAGAAGAACTGTCTCTTCCAACACTTGCATCTTTAAAGCAATTATCTGTCCAGATTCAGCTAAACAATAAGCACTTAAGATGTTTGACATTTTTTTTTGTAGCTATTTGATCTGCATGTCAAGATTTCTATTGCATTAAAAGAAAAGAGATATGAGGTCAGCAACTTTGGTAAGAGTCCTGTTGCTTCTAGTGAGCGAAATTGTTCAAATATTTATAAACAGTCAGTGTTTGAAGCATTTTTTCCATGTTCCTTTATTGACTTGCTTATGGATTTTTAAAATGGGTTTCTTAAGAATATCATTCAGTATTTCTGTAAGTCACAATTCATGATTTAAAACTTGTTCAGAAAATGATAGAGGACTCCACAGAATGGTAAGCTCCCACCTGCAGTGTGAAATTATCTTTTATTTTTTTCTCATTTGCCATAAAAATGCTTCTCTACTTCTCTTAAGCTCTCAAAATGTGTCAATGAAACACTCAGAAATGTGTGGGAAATGTGTGGTCAATGTTGGGCACACACAGGTTAGGAAGAAAGGAGATACCTTGTATATAAGAAACAATGAGTTGTTACAATGGTGATGCTCACCATCCTGGAGTTCTTTGGAAGTTACCATGTTCATTACCTTTGCTGAGTGAGCATCTGCCATCACTAGATACAAAACAGAAAATCTGTTCTATTTCATCCATCCCAACAAAATTCTTCATGACCAACAGTATAACCCTAGTTCTTCAGAAGCCTGAGGCAGGAGATAACTCACTGTGGTCCCACAGAAGGAAGTGGCAGGTCTAGCCTGAGTTTTGAACTTGCTAGGTAACTACCATAAACTGTGTTATATGCTCCACCCTTGAAATTACACTAGCACACCTTACAAGGGTGGTTTCCCAGATCTGTGGGGAGAAAGCAGTGCCATGCTATGCAAAACTCTCTGGTAACCATGGGGTACTCCAATAGCATCAAAGGTTTGCATAATTCCGAAATCATATGGCTTCAAGTGACAGAATAGCCTTTGAAACTGGCTTTAGCAGAAGGAATGCATCGTCTCATGGAACAGGCCAACGAAAGGCTGAATGGAGGACAGCCACACTTGAGGGGTCACTACTGGAAGTTTCTCTGGCCCTTTCTGGGATCTGCTTTAGTCTGCTGTGATGAGGTTCTCAGGCATTCTTTCTCAAGACTGCAGTACATTCAGTCTCTTCATATAACCAGTAGGAATAATGTGGATGTCCTCCAGTATGCTCCAGTAAACATTCCATATAACATCTGATCACCACACAGACCTAGTCCTGAACAGATTACCACTTCAATTATATGCTGGGTGCAGGTGTTGGTCACATGACACAATACATGTCAGAGACCAGCATGCCATGTGCTTCCCGCATATCTTGAGCCCAGGGGTAGGGTGGAAAGGAGGAAAATGGAAGCCATCTTACCCAAAGAATAGAAAAAGACTTCTAAAATATTTTAAATGAAAACACTGTGAATCTTGTCAGTGAGATAATGATAGAGAATGCCTATTCCACACTAGCTATGGTATGCAGAATCCTTCTAAATTAGAAAATGTTTCCATGGAAAAAGGAAGCAGGAAGCTTTTGCTCTTTGCCTACTTCCCCTCACTCTCACTGGAAAGTTCATCTATCCTTCAACTGAGGATTTCTTCATTGGTGTTAGAGCCTACTACTCTGGGATTCCTGTATACTGAAGACCAGAGGAGACATTCGGTCTCATAGGCTGAACACTACTGGATTCTTGGACTTTTCATTGGGAGATTGGTTTTATATATATATCTATCAGTTCTGTTTCTCTAGAGAATCTTGATTAACACACCAAATAACACCACCCTTTTCTGGGTCAGAAATGAGTCAGTGTAGTGAAGAGTCTTATTCAAAGCCACCCAACTGTTGGACAAAGCAGAACATGAATCTGGCTCTTCTTATGCCAAAGCACAACTCAGTGCAGCCCCTCCCCACAAGCTTGACTGGCTAGTGTGCTTTGAGTGATATGATTTTTTTTGTATTTAATATTCCAGAAGAAGTGAAGAAGGTACTAGTAAGCACAAACCTCAGATCTCAGTGCACTTCTGCCCTTTACTGTAGGGAAATATTACTCTCCCTTTGAGTGTGGACATTAGCAACAAACACACTCTCCCAATATTTCTCTGCTATACTTAGAAATGGCCGGTGGCAATGTGAACTGTGGTCTTTGACAAAGCTGGATGGTGATAACTTCAAGTGTCAAAAAAATTCACATCTTTTGCTTTGAAATTCCACTCCTACTGATTAAATCAACTGAAGTGACCTATAACTTTGTGTATAATAATATCCCTAGTACTTGCATTAATTAGTGCCTTTAAAATATTAGGGTTACACTCTACACAGCTCTTATTCTCTGCCTGTTCTTGAGTGTTTATGGCCTTCAGGTCTGTGCTCCTTCTACATAGAGGGCTCCTCTTTCCCCCAACACTCCTGCATGATACTTTCCCCTCTTTCCTTCTGGTCTCTTCTCAAACATGAGCCCATCTAATGCATCCTCTCTAAATAGCACTTCACCAATGCCTTCTGTCTGTCTCATTACCCTGGCTTGTTCTTGACACTCACTCCATATTTATATTTTCTCTCTGTTGCCCATAAAGTTAGAGATTGTGATTTAATTCATTGAAATGTAATGTGTAGTTTTAACAACAGTTGGAACACTGCTGGGATAAATTTTTATTTTTGATCTCTGAGCATGGGCCTCTATATTTCTGCACTTAACAAAAGTTTTATTTTGCAATTCATACTCTTTTGGAAGAATAGCTCAGGCAGAAACCAATAGACTAGCTTAAGAAGTAGATGACAAGCAAATCATGGCCATGCTGCCTGTCAGAGAGCTCCAATCTGAATGCAGAAATACAGCAGAATTGATAGATATTTGTAAAGAAGGCACATGTAAGGAAAACTGGTGGTCAGGTCAGACTGGATAGTAAATTTACCAGAAAGGGATGGAGACACAAGGCATCAATCAAACCAGGACCCAGAGAGGCACAGTGAGTTTATTTTCAGTGATTTTATGATAGGAAAAATAAAGTTGTGTGGGGATAACTGAGATGCCAAGGATAAAGTTTATTGAAGAAACGTATGTTCAAAGTGGAGATTTTAGACATTAGAGCTTACAGAACATTAATCTACTTGCCGCTTGTTGATCAAAGGAGGACAAGGGACATAAGCTCCATGCCATTTATGTTGAAAGGAAGTCTAGATGCCTGATCTATGAGTTGTAGAAACAAAACTGTAACAGGTGATGCCTAGATCTAATTGAGAAAAGATTCCAAAATAACCAGACTAGAGTGCATCAAGGAGATACGGTCAACATCCACTTTCTCTGTCCAACTTCCTGTCCCCACAGGCTTCAAAACCATCATCAAAGACAGACAACATCCCTACAGAGACTGCTTAACTACCTCCCACAGCTGAATAAATAAATCCCTAGTTTAGACACCCACATGGTTTCCAGACATCCATACACACAAAGCACCCACACATAAAGCAAATAAAATTTTAAGTTAAAATTAGAAATCTCTATTTAAAAAAAGAGTTGTGCATACACAAATAATGGAGTCATATAATCAGATATATGCAACACACACATTTGTGTATTTATACATTTACAAAAAGTATATATACTATATTATGCATGTGTTTTTCTAACAGGACTCTGATTTTTATAGAGGCATTTGTTTAAATGACTAACCTTTCCACCACAAGTCTATTAAAAGTTAATTTTCTCTTGGAAGCACTAAATTTTGTGCATGATGAAAACCTAGTATAATCTAATTAATATTTAATTGAAATGTCAGTTCACTGCCATAAGACAAGATTTATAAAGAATGGTGTAGAGGGTAATCATAAATCTCTGAAAAGCTGGGCCTGGTGGCATGGCACACGCCTTTACAGGCAAATGGAGCTCTATGATTCCAAGTCCAGCCTGGTTTACATAGCAAGTTCCTGGACAGCCAGAAATATATGGTGAGACCCTATCTCAAAAAAAAAAAAAAAGAAGAAGAAAAGAAAAAAGAAAAAAGAAAGGAAGAAAGGAAAAAGAAAAAAGGAAAAGAAAGAAAGAAATCACTGGCAAGAAAAAAAATGCATAAACTGAATTACTTGTACTGAACAAATGAATGCTTAGTGTAGAGGTACAAATCTACCATAATGGACATTAGAAACATAGGTAACTATCTCCTTATGACCCAGCAACACATCTTCATGAGTATATTTATTTCCATAAATATTGTATGTCTTAGTTAGGGTTTTTATTGCTGTGAAGAGACACCATGGCCATTTAACTCTTATAAAGGAAAACATTTAATTGGGACTGGCTTACAGTTCAGAGGTTTAGTACATTATCATCATGGCATGGTAGCACACAGGCAGACATAGTACTGAAGAATTAGCTTAGAGTTCTACATCTGGATCCTCAGGCACCAGGACAAGAGTATGACACTGGGTCTGGCTTGAGCACTGAAAACCTCAATGTCCATCCCCAGTGACACACTTTCTTCAACAAAGTCACACCTTCTAATAGTGCCACTCCCTATGAACCTGTGATTCTGACAATGATGTGGATTTTACAAGGTCTGTTCCTAAGCAGCATACATAACTAGTCAAGGATTGAAGGATATTCTTGCAGAGAAAAAAAGTGCTTCCATCACAGTTCTAGTTATTAACTTGGGAAAGTGGAGTCACTTACTATTTGAATAAAGAATAGATATAAATATTTAGGAGTTTTACATCCTGATGCAACTCGACACTAATGTGCCTCACTGGCAGACCCATTAACCATTTAGGTAGGAATGTGAAGTTTACACAAGCTGAATTATTTATTTCATCATTATTGTGCCAACATCTTTGAAGGTGTATCTGCTGGTGGTAAAGTTCCACTAATGTGAATTTATAGTAAGATAAAAAAGTAACCAAAAACTTGGTGTCTCTCTCATACTCTAGACTAGAGGAAAATGCTCAGTCTACTGAGAAAGTTTCAGTCACTAGTGGCATTCATAACCTGGAAATAACCAATATCTTTTTAATTGAACTAAAGACATGATCAATAAGGGAAATCAAAACCTGGTACTAGAAACCTAACCAACTACCCAGGGCTCGTGAAGTCATGGATCTTGAAGAAGAGTCCATATCAATTTACTAAACTGGCATAATCCCTAATGACATTCTAAATATTTGAACATTTAAACCTACAAATAAGTGTAGTATTCACCCTGAATTAAGGAAACCCTTCTTTGCAATAAATGGAGACCATTGCAGAAAATCATATCCAATCAAACTGCAGAGTTGTAGAGCCCAGTCCCAGTGGTTACATCTACAAAACAACATCCACTCCTAAGGTTCAGGAACCATTGAGGAAGCGGGGGCAGGAAGATTCTATGAGCCAGAGGACCAGGGCGTTTTCTGTGAAACTGTGTCTCCTAGGAATGTTAGAAGCTACATAAATAGAATGTAATGTTTAAAAGTATCCCTCCATACATATACAATGTAAATTCTCAATACTGTCTATCCAGAATGGTCTTTCCCCCTGTGTCCTCTGATATCCACTTGTGTGCCATGGCTTGTCTGCCCACACACATGTGCCATATGCATATACTAAGAATACAAATATGATGAAATGAAAATATTACTGATAGCATAGTGAAATGGAGAAAAAAAACAAGGGGAACACACAGAACACAAAAAGGAAAGGAAAAAATATGTAGAGTTGGAGCAACTTGTTTCTGGGTCCTCAAAAACTGGAGATGGCCAGTTACACCCATAGGGCACAGGATGGAGAACAAGGAGAGTACAGGCTTGATTTGTAGGGTATTGTTATTCCTACAGCATATACAGCTCTTGTGCCTGTGTTAGACAAGTACTTGACTGAGGACATTTCCAATGTGGCTTGCTGAGCTAGCTCCCAAAGTTGGTCCTACCTGTTATCAGAAGACCTCAGTTTCTTTCCAAGTGTTTGTCTTCCTAGGACTGGTTACATGTCCTAACAGCCTGACGTCTGAGTTCTCAAGCAATAATGAAACAGATAAGCTATGACTCCTTCCATGATTATTCACTATGATTTACACATGTTATTGGCCACATAGGTCAAGGCTAGTTCAGTGTGTGAGCATGCTATACAAAGATATGAGTACCATGAGGTCAGGATCTTAGGGCCAGAGCCGTCTTTGAAGCATATCACCTCTGTCCTGTTGTTCTAGCAGTTAGTAGAATGCATTTTATCTACAACAGTGCTTCAAAGGCAGCTGTCCCTCAGACTTGCTTTAGCTGGTGGAATGAATACCTGCAGTGGAAAGCTAGTGAGCTCAGACTCAGCTGGTGCTGGTAAGAGAGAGTTTTGTACTCTACTCTGAGTAGGTGACCACAGAAAACAGCAGCAGTTAGAGGAATTTGCCTTTAGAAGATGGAGATTTCAGAGAAAATAAAAGTTAGCCTGGAAAAGAACCTGTCAGCATGAAACAGACAGCAGAAGAACAGAGCATAGAAGTGCTGGGTACCGAGGGAAGAACATAGAAAGAATCAAATGCGCATTTAAAAGGATAGAAGTCAAGCATCAGATCCTCAAGATGAAGGCATCGATGGTGAGTTGGGAAGGAAACTATATCCAGAGCACCCCACACTGCATGATGGCACAGAAGGCCCTGGACCACACCTAACACACTGCAGGCTGAGGAGCTATGGCCACAACTAAGCCAACTTTGGAACAGCACACTTTCAATAGTATTTTTATGTATTACATTATTATGTGTTGGTAAATGTGTGTATGTTTCTGTGTATCTGCTCATGTGGAGGCTGGATGATCACCTGCAGGAGTCATTTAACTTCTCTCACTATGTGGGTCTTAGAGATCAAATTCAGGTGGTCAGGACTGGCAGCAAGTGGCTTCACCTACCAAGTCATGTCACCAGCCCTCAAAAGATATGTTTATTGCACAGGCAATGTGTGTATTGAAAAGTCAAACAATAAAGATAATAAAGGCAGAAAGTGGGGGCTCAACCTCTAAAGAAGCTACAAGTTAGAATTTGTTACATTTCCTTATGAACATTTCCTCAGATTATGTAGCCACATAGAGAAATACAAAAGGTCGGAGTGCATGCATGGTATTTATTGTGGTTTCTGTTAGGTCCAAGAGAACCTCCAAGTCTCCAAAATCCAAAAGGTAGTCCATATATCAAAAATGGCTTCAATTGGACTATAGGATGTAGCTGGCATTTTCTTTGGGCCTCCAACCAACTTGCAAGTGAAGACACAGAGACTTATTATTAGTTATGAATGCTTGGTCTTAGCTGGGGCTTGCCCCACTAGTTCTTTTTAACTTAAACCAACCTGTTTCTCTTCATCTACATTTTGCCTCAGAGCTTTTTGCCTTTCTTTCATTCTGTATGTCCTGCTTTCCTGCTTCTTCTATGTCTGTCTGTCTGGCCCCTGTGCCTTTCTGGCTCTCTTTTTCTTCTTTCCTCCAGCCTAAATTCCTCCTCCTACTTACTGTCTCTGCCTGAAAGTCCCACCTATATCTCCTCCCTTGCTATTGGCCATTCAGCTTTTTATTTGACCAATCAGGTGCCTTAGCAAGGTAAGGTAAAACAGTAACATTTCTGTTTATAATTAGACAAATATTCCATAAATAAATGCAACACATCTTTACATATATAAACTGATATTCCACCACATAAACAAATGCAACACATCTTTACACAGTTAAGTTAATATTTCACAACAAAGGATTTCTGGTGGTGAGATAAATGCCATCACTAGTTCCTGAGGTCCCCCTCTACAAAAAGAAGTCATTTCTGTTACCTCTGTTAGAAGGGACATATGGCTACCCATGGTGTCTACCAGCGTATCAAAGCTCATGCTGGCCTCCAGGGTCCCTCAGTATCACAAGTATCTGTTACACATTTCAAAGTCCATGCTAGTATACTAGGTGCTTCTCACCTCTTTCCCTACCCTAAATCCAGCTCAGGGCTTCCCATCCCACAGATGCATATTCCCCTTATAACCCTGATATTCTTCTTGTCATGTATTTATTCCCTCTCTCTCTCTCTCTCTCTCTCTCTCTCTCTCTCTCCCTCTCCTTCCCTCCCTCCCTCCCTCCCTTCCTCCTCTCTCATATCTACAGCAAAATCCATGGATCAGTCATGCCATCTATTTATATAGTTTCAACGTGAAATGTTCTTCATAGGTTCAAATATTGGGGACACTGACTCTAGCTGGTAGTTTCATTTGAAAGAAAGTGGTATCTCTCTAGCTTGAAGAAATGAGTCATGAGGAGCAGACCTTGAAGCTTTAAAGACAGACACCATTTCCTGTTCACTCTCTACCTTCTGAGTTTAAATGCAAATATGACCAGTTAGCTTCCTGCTCTTGCCCCCATGTGTTTCCTGTCTGCTACCATCTCTTTGTGTTAAGATGGACTGTATCCCTCTGGAACTGTCATCCAAAATAAACCCTGCTCCTTTAAACTGTTTGTGTTAGGGTATTTTATCACAGCAATGAGAAAGTAGATAAGACGATACAGAATTTTTCATTTTCATATACTAGTATAGCTTTGACAACTTCTGTATAAGTCATTCTTTGCTGAAATACCCTCTCCTTTTTATGCTGAATTTATTTGTCTTAGGGTTGTTGTATGACATATTTAATGCAATCTCCAGCAAGGGACATTGTAATTATTTCTAATTACTTACCAATATAATACTTGGAAAACTTTTTATAGAAATACCCTTGCTCATTTGTAGAGCATTTCTATGGGAAAATTTCCCCAAAGTCTAACTGCTATCTCCAAAGGGGTTTACAATTTTAAAGTAAACATTACCTTCCTAAGATGTTTAACTAATTTGAACGTATTTTTCAATATTATGTAATTTATGATTAATTTACAAATAGACTAAAATGTAAAAATTACACATGATGTGGATAGACTTCTTGTCAAGTAGTTCTGAACCTAGTCTGTCATAGTTAAAATTTTAAGTGTTTGGAATAAGTCATTAGTTATTACAGTATAAGGTAAAATATGTCAGGTGAGGAAGGCACTGTGCTTACTCAAGGAATTACATACGTCTATCAGCAAATTTGAGGTGCACACACTGAAATCCTCCATCAATACAGCACCAGTCCAAAATCCGGTGTCTCCTTGACTTTCCCCTCACTTTCTACTTTGCAATATTCTTCATGAACTCTGTTTATCAAGACAAAGTGCCTAGTAAGTCACTATCACTTTGGTGTATATCAGCATTATCTATAACCTTGATTGTGGTACTTCAATGTGAGAACTGAATGCAGAAAAATTAACTTATAAAGGTGTTGGTTTTTTAATGGAGTTTAAATCAATAGAAAGGGAGATAAAAATCAACCCAAGACAATGTAACAGCTGCCCAGGACCTGCATCCAGTAAGTAGATGGGAGGCGCTACTGTCTTCTCTTGCATGTGTCTGCTGGCATAAGTTTGTGACTCCAGCTGGATTAGCAAGCACTACTAAACACTTTCCCTTTCCTTGTGGTCCCAAACAGTCTCCACCTGCCAGTCATCGTCCTTTCTCTGTCTTCCCTGGTCCCTCATCCTCCTCACTCTACAGGAACTCAAAGAGGTGATAGCACAGCCAGCAGCGACATAACTCCCCCTCTTGAGTTCATAAGGATCAACCTTCCTGAGCGAAATTTGTCACTAATCAGCTCCAAGGTTGAAGCCTTTAAGGCTTAAAGAGAATTAGAAGTGACACTTCTTGGAAAATAATTGAGGACTCATGGTTAATTTTATGTCAAATTGACACAGGGTAAGGTCATCTGAGAGGAGGAAACCTCAAGTGAGGAAAATGTTTTCATAAGATTGGGTTGTGGGAAATCCTGTAGGCCCTAAAGTGTAGGGCACTTTCTTAATTAGTTATTGATTGATTGGGGAGGGCCTAGTACAATGTGGGTGGTGATATCCCTGGACTGGTGGTCTTGGGTTCTATAAAAAAGTAGGCTGAGCAAGCCATGAGGAGCAAGTCAGTAAGCAGCACTCCTCCGTGGCCTCTGCATCAGCTCCTGCCTCCAGGTTTCCTGTCCTGTTTGGTTCCTGTCCTGACTCTTTTTATGATGAACAGTGATATGGAAATGGATGCCAAATAAACCCTTTCCTCTCCCTAAGCTGCTTTGGCCATGGAGTTTCATCACAGCAATAGTAACAACAATAAGACATAGATAGGTTAAAAAACTCATTTAGGCCAATCTTCACAATGTTTTTTTTTTTTTTTCCCCTTGCAAATACTTTTTTTTGTATTCCTCTCTTGCATGTTTCTCTATTTGGTCTTTGATTTTGTTAACATCTGGTAACATATTCAACATCTACTTGTTTCACCCTTAAGAAATCACCACTTCATATTTTCCTACTTTCAAGTGTTACAAAAGAGCACTCCTGCTGACATCAGCAACTTCTGTGCAAGTAATGATGGAAAGAAAGACAGAGACCCCAGCTTTAACATGCTCAGTTCTGTGGAGGTGGCCTGGATGGCCCAGGTACTCCAGAGCATATCAGCAAGGATTCTTACAAAGACCCACCATCCTGCTAATTTGGAAATTAGCAGAGTGAGTTGCAGTCCTAAATAGTAAAGGTAGAGCGGGGAGCTACCCACTTCAGTTGCCAAGATGAGACAAATTCCCATCATAGTAAGCAGTGACTGGAAACAACATTCAGAAGCTTTATTCAATAAGCCTTGACTTTAAGGAAAATGAGTTGGCATTGCTCACTCATATTGAGTGAGTCTAGACTGATCCCTGCCAGCTGTGCTCCCACTTTTTTCAATTCCTTGAAAGTGAGGAGGGCAGAGGGGACTGAGAGGAACAGAGAAAAGAGAATCACTGGCAGGTAGACCTATTTGGTTGCACCAGGAAGCTGAAAGGGTTTTACATTGGTTGCCAATTTGATTGGAGCCAAAAATGTTTGCTCGCAGACACACGTAAGATAGGATAGTGTCATTGTGCAGCACTTACTGGATTCAGATCCCTGGCAGCTGTCCTGTTGCTTTGGATTGATTTCCTCTTCTTTTCTATTGGATTACATTTCCTTACTACTTCCTTCAGAAATACCTCTGTTCTCCTTGTGTGGGGGCATGCCTTACTTGGTAAATAAAATGTGACTAATAGGCAATACTCCTTGAAAGCTGTCCAGCCATTAACGTTTGCCCATCCATCTGCTCAGCATGTGTTGATGAGAACCTGGGTGGTGCTATGTTGGAACTGTTGTCAGAACTGTCCAAGGATCTGAGAGCATAGCAATGTAACTGGACATGAACTTTTTACTCCTGGAGCAAGAGGTCCCAGCTGGATCAGGAACAGAGTGAGAGAACAAGGAAAGAGACACCATGATAAATGAAGACCCCATGGGAGTAGGAAGAAGCAGAGTGCTAGAGAGGTCCCCAGAATCGACAAAGATACCTCCACTATAGACTACTGGCAATGGTCAAGAGAGTGCCTGAGCTGACCTACTCTGGGGATCGGGTGGCTGAACACCCTAACTGTCATGATAGAACTCTCATCCAGTGACTGGTGCAAGCAGATGCAGAGATCCACGGCCAGGCCCCAGGTGGAGCTCTGGGAGTCCAACTGGTGAGAGAGAAGAGGAATTATATGAGCAAGAGATATCGAGACTATGATTGGAAAAAGCACAGGGACAAATAGCCAAACTAGTGGAAACAGATGAACTGTGAACCAATAGCTGAGGATTCCACATGGAACTGGACCAGGCCCTCTGGATCAGTGAGACAGTTGATGAGCTTGAACTGTTTAGGAGGCCCCCAGGCAGTGGGACCAGGACCTGTCCTTGGTGCATGAGCTGTCTTTTTGGAACCTAGGCTCTATGCTGAGACACTTTGCTCAGCCTTGGTTCAGGGAGGAGGGGACTGGACCTGCCTGGACAGGCTGGGCTGAATCCCCAGGGGAGACCTTGCCTTGGAGGAGGTGGGAATGTGGGGTGGATTCGGGGGTGGAAGGAAGGAGGATGGGGGAATCTGTGGCTGACATGTAAAATTAAATTAATTATCAAATAAAAATATTTATTTAAAAATACTTTATTTTCTGGAGTACTTTTGGATTCAAAGCAAAATTAAGTGGAAAAATGCAAAGAATTCCTGCACATTCCTTGTCCTCACACACCTACATCACTCTTGCTATTGATCCACAGTGATACTTTTGAAAGCAATCAAAGCATATCACTATCATCTATCTTGGTTCATGTTTCACAGTCCTGGAGGTTCTAGGCCTGTGGCACCAGCATCAGAGTGGTTCTGGGAAGGTGCCATTGGGATAACATTACAAGGGTGCAGGTGGGTGTAAGAGGAACAATTATGTGATGAGACAGGAAGTCAGAGTAGAGAGGTTCCTTGAAGACAACTCACTTTCTGTGTGTATATTATGTGTAGGCATGCATGTCCGTGTGTGTACATGTTCAATGCATGTGAGTGAGGGTATATCTGTGGCATGATTACACACATGGAGAGTTTAAGGAACATCCTTAAATGTAGGTAGGTCTTTGCCTTCTGCATTTTTGGGACAATGCCTGCTTGTTTGCAATTGTATATGCCAGATTAGCTGGCCCATGAGCTTCCAGGAATTCTCTTGTTTCCAACCATATCTCAGCTTAAGACTGCTGGGATTATTGATACACACCACCAAGCCCTGCCTTATTTACACAGGTCCTGGGAATCTCACTCAGTTCTTCAGTTTAGCAAGCACTTTACCCATGGGTCCATCTCTCCAATCCAAGACAACTTAATTTTGCAAAAACTAAGTTAGGGTTGTTTGACAAGAACCACCTAAATTTCACCTACAGTCTTTGCCTCCAATCACCCAACCAGTACCCTATATCTTCCACTTCTTGAAGCTTCTAACAGCCTCACACCACAGGCAAGCATCTAGCTTCTGATACACCAACTCTCAAGGAACACACTCTCCAAACCGTACCATCCCCTAAAGTGGATTCACTCAGTGAGCAAACTTGTAATGGCATGCATCTATGATTGCACCTTTTAGAATAATTTCACTGTCCCCCAAATATGCTCCTTGATTTACCCCTCTTTCTCCTAACCTCTGGAAATCACTGGAATTTTTACTGTCTCCATTATTTTATATCTTTTGAAATACCATACAACTGAAAGCATATATTACTTTTACACATCACATCAACACCTTTCATGTTATAGTATTCATCTATAAAATGCCATGTGTTTGTTATTTAATAGAATTAATTTTTTGTGCTGAATAATACCTCATGTCCAAATGCACTATAGTTTATTTTTCTGTTCATCTACTGAGAGACAAATTTGGGTGATGATGAATAAAGCTGCTATAAATATCTATGTGGGTTTGTTTTGTGTCTTTCTGCATGAATTTATGTGTGTACAACATGCATATGAAATGTCCATGGAGGCCAGAAGAGGGCATTTGACTCCCAGATCAGAATGACACATGGTTGTGAGTTACCCTATGGGTGCCAGGAACTCAATAGGGGTCCTCTTCAAGATAAACACATGCTCTTAACCACTGAGCCACTTCTCCAACCCTATTTGAGAGGGGTGCTGTGCAGACGTAAGTATTTGATTCATTTGGGTAAATACCGGAAATTAAAATTGTTCAGAGTATATTCACCCAGGTATGGTGATGCTGGCCTATAACCCTAGCAAGGTGAGAGTCAACCTAGATTATGTGAGACTCTGATTCAAGACAAAAATAAAAAATAAAAAAACCAAGAGGATAGTTTTAGTTTGTAAAACAGTCTTCAGGAGTGTCTGTACCACTTTGTAGTCCCACCAGCAGTTAACAGTAGCTCATCTCAGGAGCAGGTGATGGTATGTGTGCTTTAGGCTTTGACCATTCCAGTACCATGGTACTGTTGGGGTTAAATGACATTTTATTTACATTAGTCTGGGTTCTCTAGGGAAACAGAACTAATAGAATGAATAGTATATATGGGATTTATTAGAGTGGCTTACAGGCTGTGGTTCAATTATCACCACAGTGACTGCCTCCCAACAGAAAGTCCAAGAATCCAGGATTGTTCAGTACACATAACTGGAAGTCTCAGCCTGTCTTCAGTATATATCAGAATCATGAAAAAGTGAGCTTTAATACCAGTGAAAGAACATATTTGCCAGTAGAGAGTGAGGGCAAGCAGGCAAAGAGCAGAAGATTTCTTCTTACAAGTCCTTTATATAGGCCACCACCAGAAAATGTAGCCCAGATTTAGGATGGCTCTTTCCCACCTCAAATGATCCACTCAAGAAAAATTCCTCCCAGGTGTGCCCAGCTGCTTGAGCTATGGTTGATTCCAGATGCAGTCAAGTTCACAACCAAGAACAGCCATCACAACACCGAATAGCCCCTAATATGCTACCTTTCTGTTATGGATCTCTTTAGATAAGGCTTTTGTTTATGTCATCTATTTTTCTATCTATCTATCTATCTATCTATCTATCTATCTATCTATCTATCTATCTATTTATTTATATGCCCTGACTTCAGCTTCTCCTCCCCCATCTCTTCCCAGTCCCTTCCTTCCCCTTCCCTCTGTCCCCACCCCACCTACTTCTATTCAGAAAAGGGCTGGACTCCCATGGAGATCAACCCAACATGGCATATGAAGTTGTAGTAAGACTAAGCACCTCCCCTTATATTAAAGTTGGACAAGGCAAGTCAGTATGAGGAATCGGGTCCCAAAAGCCAGTAAAAGGGTCAGAGACAGTCCCTGCACCCACTCTCAGGAGTCCCACAAGAAGACCAAACTACGCAACTGTAACATATATGCAGAGGGCCTAGGTCAGTCTCATGTAGGCTCCCTGGATGTGGCTTCAGTCTCTATGAGACCCCATGAGCCCAGGTTAGTTAATTCTGTGGGTCTGCAGCCATACTACCCTTAACACATCTGATCTCATCTATCATCTGTATTTAATCAGACTCCAAAGTTCTTATTATTGAATTCTAAGAGTTCTTAGAGTACTTGCATAGGAGCCCTTCATATGGCAGGGTATTTGCAGTTGTTTTCCTCCAGTCTTTGGCTAAGAGGTGGCTATTGTTCCAGTATGTAAAATCTGCAGCTTGTTGGAGATGGCCATTTTTCTTTCCCTGGGGAAGTCCAGCTGAGACAAAGGCCCAGCAGGCTCTACTGAGGTTTCTGAAGAACAGGATGCTCTAGTATATTTCTCAATGGTTACTTTTTCTTTCTCCTTGTCAGAAGCCCAAGAGGATGTTTATTTATTATTAAAATTCAGACACCCAAGTTTCCTCCCCTCTGGTGGCTCCTTTATCTTCTACTTTCAGCTAATGGAAAATTCTAGATGTGGCTCACATAACTGTTTTCACATTCTGTTGGTCACACCTGGATACAAACAGTACTAGGTGATGAGTTTGTGATTGGACTGTTGCCTCCCAACAAAATTCACAGTACAGAAAATGGAACACAAACCGTGGGGTATCAGCTAGCGTTCTCTGCTATGATACGGTATCTTGCAGAAGTATAAACCATGAAGTTTACATACTTAACCTTCTTTGGACGATCTTGCTCAAGTTTAGCAAGCATCAGTTCTAAAAATATCTTTAAATTAAGCTTGAATCCAATATTCTCTGCCTGTCTTTCTTTTTTCCTTTTTGCTGTTTTATTTTTGAGACAGTCTCACTGTACAGCCCAAGCTAGCTTAGAATTCACTGTGTAGCCAGACTGACAACTCACAGATTCATCTCTATTGTAATATCTAAGCCATGCTCTTGAGAGCTTAAAATTTGTATTATGATCTATTTTAGAAGGGTTAGCAGATCAGGATCTCAATCCATTGCCTGCAGCTCTACAGCTGAGACCAGTGTGGTATGTATTGACCTAACTAGGGAGATATGGAATGAAGAATCAACACACACACACACACACACACACACACACACACACACACACATACACCACACACACACAGAGAGAGAGGGAGAGAGAGAGAGAGAGAGAGAGAGAGAGAGACAGACAGACAGAAAGAGACAGAGACAGAGACAGACAGACAGACCGACAGAGACAGAGAGACAGAGAGAGACAGAGACAGAGAGAAACTGGCATCTGGTGGGTTGTGTATTCTGATGAAGATGCAGCAGCAACAGCTTGGAAACCCAGAATGTTTATTTAGTACATCTGAACTAGGAGGTGAGTTTATTGCATACAGCTGAATGCGGGGGCATGCTTAGCAAATCTTAGTAGGAGGTCTCTGCAAGGGAGCAGTCTCAAGCTGTACAAATCTGGGAGGAGGAAGCTGCCTCGATTTTCTGCATACACTGTTAACATTGACACAAAAACCAAGGAGAGTTTTGCCACTTCCCTGAGCCTGACCCAGAGAAGGCTTTGCCATTCCAATAGACCTGAGACCTTGTGGCCCTTGATATGGCTGTGCTCATGTCAACAACATGCATTAGCTTGGCACTTTATTTCCTTCCCATGTCTATAATCCTCTCTCCATCTTGAAATTCTTCACTAGATAATTACAACTTTTGGGGGAAAAAAGATATGCTTATTCCTTTTCTATCAAGTTTGGAGTTTGATAAAATAAATACTTTTCTTTTATATTTTTATTTGCATTTTCATTCATTTATTCACCTGCTTAGGGAATCTTGCTGAAGAGAGGAAGGAAAAATTGTAGGAGCCAGAGGGGTCAAGGATCTCACAAGAAAATGCACAGAATCAATTAACCTGGCTCATAGGAACTCAGAGTCTCAACCAACAACCATGCGACTGACCTAAGCCCTCTACATGTATGTGACAGTTGTGTAACTTGGTCTACTTGTAGGAATCCTAACAATGGGAGCAGGGACTGTGTCCAATGCTTTAACTGGCTCTTGCAAATGAACCTATTCTTTATACTGGATTTCCTTGCCCAGCCTAAGTACGAGGAGAGGCACTTAGTCTTGCCACAACTTGATATGCCATGCTTTGTTGATATACATGGGATACCTGCCCCTTTCTGAACAGAAACAGAGGAGGAGTGAATTGGGGGGTTGAGGGGAACGGGATGGGGGAAAAGGAGGAAGGGGAAATTGCAGTTGAGATGTAAAATAAATAAATAAATACTTTTCAAAGATTATATCATCTTCCACTTTGGAGTCTGATATACTAAACTCTTGGAAAATGTCATTCCATCCTAGCATGTTAAGATTTGCATGTTCTTCAATCTCTGCTGTTACATGAAGCCTTTGATTTCAAATCATGGGTCTTCTCAAATGATCCCACTGTGGGACAGAATCCTCTGGAACATATCAGAGGAGGCTTATGGGAGACTCAGGGGAATTGCCATTTTGTCTTCAGTGATTCTCAAACTTTATTGAAGGTTATTGGAAGGTTATTAAACAAAACACACCTGAAACATAATAGAATTCAGAATCTGTTTGAGATTGCCCGGGAACTTATGTTACTATTAATACTTTCCCCATTACACAACTGTGGCAGGTTTTGTTAACCAATCATAGAACTCTATCTTATTCAGATCACAGAATTCTTCCCAACACAACAAACAACTACTGATACTTGATGGTGATGTGAGATCAACATGCCATGTATACCCAAGGCTTAGAATAGCTCTGAGGTGCCTATAGTGAACAAATTATGTGGTCTATACAAGACCCAATATTGTCAGTGCCTGAAGGAAACACTGAGACACTTACAGAGATTCAGAATTCTTTTGCCCCACCCTTCTTTGCCGTGAGAACTGTTGAATGAATAAGAATATGGTGAAATGTAAAGCCCAACAACTACCCTGATCATCAAGTTTCTGGTATGGGCAACATGGACCTGGGCAGCAAAAGCCTATACCACTGTCTCCTTTAGTAAAATCCCTGGACTTCTATTTCTATGTTTACAAAATGTAACATTAGACTAGATGAATTGTCACATCACTTTTGCCTCTATGCAAACTGAATCTGGAAAAAAACTGAACTAAACAGCCTACAGTGATCTAACAAGCAGAAGCTCTGGGATTCAAATATCTTTTTTATTTCAAAGTCTAATCTTTCTAATCTTTCCAGTTTCAAAACCACTCCACATATTCTAGAAAGGGAGTAAGACTGGGATCATATAAAGTGCTGAGTCATTGTTATTGTCAATGTTCATTGTCTCGTTCCCCATGTTCAACTCAATAGCTCACTCACAGATGGTCCTTCACATTGGCTGTGCTTGAGCAAATTTATTTTCCTCACATATTTTTCTCCAAGCACCCAATGGGCCAGGTGAACTGACCCCTGCTGATCTCTGAATCCTGAACCCTGCTAAGCTTGGCAGGTCATTCAGAAGCATCTCTGGCTTTTGGAAATAGAGCATGCCTATCCTCTAGCAACCTAAAACCATAGTAAAACAGAGCAAATCCCTGTCTCAACTTTTTAAGCCTGTGCCTATATAAAACCCAGCCATGCTGCTGTCCCATTCCACACTTGCTTTAAACACCACCTCCAAGATGTCTTCCTTCCCCTTGCTCCTGTAATCCATCCCTTTATCTTGTGGGTTGACTTAGTGGCTATAAGAGGAGCTTCCCACTTTGGCAGAGGGAAGAGAAAGAGACTGTAGTGAGTGCTTAGAGGGTTTTCTTTACAGAGCTGGCAGGAGATGGATTATTTGAGTGTTCTTGGGTTAATAGTGTCTGTCTTTAATGCGGATCTCAGCTAAGTTTTTCACTTGTGTATTTTTATCAGGATATACAGAGTGACAAAGAATGAAGAGTTCCCCTGAATAAGGACTTCCTGTTGGTAGTGTGTTTTCAATGTTTTGAAGGATGGGCTTCACTTTCAGAGTCCCCAAAAGGTAGCCTCACTCTGTGTGTCCTATTACTATCTGAAGCAGAGGTGGGTAAGCCCTGCTCTGACTATGCTGCAGCCCCGTGGACACTCTGTCCTACTGAACAGATGAGGTGCAGTGCTACAATGATGGGCCATAAACTTAGAGAATGAAAAGAGGCATCCTGAGTGACCAGAATTAAGATTGAAAGAAGCATCCCACAGCCACCGAGTCTAGTCTTACTTTATGGCACAGCAGATATGCGCTTCCTCAAACAAAGATAGCCCCTCTGAGGTAGCATCCACCAACTCTACATTACTAGGCTTGACCAGTGATGATCACAACTTGGCCACTCTGCAGACCATCCTCTTTGCAGTCTGAAGGCACAAACTCTCCACAAGGGTGCTATCCGTTAGTAAGTGATGGCAACAACACCTACCTTAGAAGTCAGCCTGCAGGTCTAGAAGGTTCTCACGTGCATAATTTCTTGCTTCTCAAAGGATCTGGGCCATACCCAAGGCTTATCTTGGCTGATGGTTCAGAAGAAACAAAGCTTTAGAACCACATGATTTCAAAATCTCTTCCAGGATTTCTTACTGGGTGCCTTAGGAAAACATCCATCTTCTGTCAGAGTAACTATGTGATAGTGTTTATTTAAAATATCTGTTTTGAAACAAATGCACATTCATATACAAATATGATAAATAAAACAGAGGGAACCATCTGACCTTCAGTCAGTTTTCCCCAAAGATAGATTCTTACAGAACTGTAGTGAAAATTCACAAAAAACTGACTGTGATAAACTCAAATTAGAGTACATTTCTATCACTGCAAAAAGCTTTAACTATTATCCTTTTATGACCCAACCCACTTCCACCTGTAGGAACCACTCCTCTGCTTTCTACCTTTATAATTTTGTCATTTAAAAGACATAAATGAGATCTTGCATAGCCTAATTCTCTAGATATCCATTCACATCAATGCTTGGTTGCATTGCTAAGGAACATTCCAAGATCCAAATGACCTACACTTTAATAACTCATCCCCAGAGATGCTAGATTATTCCTCATTTGGGGCTATAACAAGAAAATGTGCTGTAAACACATGTGAATGGATTTTTGTGTAAGGTGCATTGTCTTCTCTCTCACATAAATGCCCTGAATCACAGCTGTGGTCACTGGGCTGTGTGGTCACTGGGCTGTGTGGTCACTGTATGGTTAGTTTTTTAAAGACAGTGCTAACATTAAATGTTAGCAACCAAGTGCTCCAGTTTCTCCATATCATCATCAGTGCTTAGTATTGCTAGGGTATTTAATTTTAGAAATTCTGACTGGTGTGCATGGATATCTTATTGTGGTTTTAATTTGCACTTTTTAATGGATAAGCAGGGTGAAGATCTTTTCATGTGCTTACCATCATCTTTCCTCTGGGATGGGAGGTCTTGTGTTATTTGTCCATTCGCAAAGTGAATTGTTTGTTTGTAGATGTTAAGCTTTGAGCCTTTTACAAACTGCAGAATGTATTCCTTTGGTGGGTAAGTGGCTTGCAGATATCTTCTCCAAATCTGTAACTTGTCTTTTCCTCCTTTTATAAGATCCTTCACTGAACAGACTTTTTTTCAATTTGATGAAATCTAATTTAGCTCTAATTTTTCCCATTATGGATCACATTTCTTATTTTAGGTCTGTGAACCTTTTAAAAATATATCTATTTATTTATGTCCAGTCAACCATCATATAGTCACTATCCTCTTCCCAGCCCCACTATGCTACTGAAAACCTTCTGGGAACCTGTGTATCTACCCAACCTGAGCCATAAGGAGCCACTCCTCCCACCAGGATGGTGGCACAGGTAGACTAATGAAGAAGCTCTCACCACCACTCAATGGTAACAGTCACACTTAAGACTTATCATGAATGGTTCCCCACAGATGCATCATTAGTGGGGTGGGTCCCTTAGTGGTACTAGTTTAAAAGAGTCTGGAAACTCAAAGAAGTGGAGCCCAGCTAGAAGATGTAGGCAGGTCCTTGGTTCTTACCGTGAAGCCTTTTCTGCCTCCTGCTTTTCATATATTTCTCCTCTATGTGTTCTCATTGCCATGATGCTCTGCATCATTGTGGGCCCAGAGTCAATGGAGCTAAGTACTGTGGTCTGGCACTTCCAAGACACAAAGCAAAACAAACCTTTTCTTCTATTATTTGTTCATGTCAGGCATTATTTAATAATGATGAGAAACTAACATAGCCACCATCATTGAGGTATCAGTGGGGGCCACTACAGATAAAACCCCTGCCCCACCTAACAATAACAAGGAGATTCCTTCTATAGGTATTAACTGGTGCTGAAAATGGAGATGTGTGCTCTTAACTACCATCTGGAGTAATGGGACACTGCTCTCCCTTCCTCTCCCTGACAACATGGTGTCTGATAAATCCAGTTAAAATAGTGGCATGAAGTAGGAGCCACAGGCCCATAGTATAATCTGAAAATGTTTCAGCTTATGGTTTCAACAGGAAAATCTTTTGTCATGTCAAGAACAGAAGATCTCAAACTAAATAGAAAAAAATACAGTCAAACTGTATCAGCACCAACATGACAAGAAATAGATCTAACAAAGAATTGGAAGCAGCTATGACAACCATTCTCCAACAAGCAATTATGAACATGATTGAATAAAAGGAAACAAATTAAAAAATCTCATGAAGAAGATATATAAAGGAATCAATTAGGGAGCATATGCTCAACATACAATATATTTGTCTAAAAACTTAAAAATAAACAGAAAATTAAAAAAAAATCAAATAAAAAATTTGACCTGAAAAATATACTACAGTAGTGGAACTAGAAAGCTCACTGGGTGTATTCAGCCTCAGAATGGAGGAGGCAGATGAAACAGCCTTTTGACTGGGTGATAGGACAGTAGAAGATAGAACATCAGAGAGGAAACAGATCGGAAGACACTAAACAGATTCAAGCTTACAAGAGGAAAAAGGCTGAAACATGAGTAGTCTTGAAGTGTGAGTGGTTGGGAAGCTGTGGTGGGTTTTGACTGAAGGCCATGTGAAGGTTTAGATGACTTTTAGGTGAGCTTTTAGTTTACTCTCTGTTGTGTTTCCTTTGTGGCTGGCCAAGGCAATTGATCCACTATCTTAGTCTCTCCTTACCCAATCATCAAGCTGGAAAAATTACTAATGAGATGCTGTGGATATCACTCTGTATAAATAAAATGCTGATTGGCCAGTAGCCAGGCAGGAAGTATAGGCAGGACAAGCAGAGAAGAGAATGCTGGGAAGTGGAGAGTGGAGAGAGATACTGCCAGCCGCCACCATGACAAGGAAGATGTAAGGTACTGGTAAGCCACGAGCTACGTGGCAACTTACAGACTAACAGAAATGGGTTAATTTAAGGTAGAAGAAGTAGATAACAAGAAGCCTGCCACAGTCATACAGTTTGTAAACAATATAAGTTTCTGTGTGTTTACTTGGTTGGGTCTGAGTGTCTATGGGCCTGGCGGGTGAGAGAGATTTGTCCTGACTGTGGGCCAGGCAGGAAAACTCAAGCATCAATGAGATCAAAAGAAAATAAAAATATATTCTTGCTTATAAATATGAGTCTCAGTTTGGCAGAATCACCAGGCAGAAACAGGCATTTGGGAGATACTGACTCTAAGATCTATAACTGCTAGGGCGTTTCTCATTTTTGCATCCAAGCGTTCAAAACTCCTCTTCAAGAAGCACAGGTTTGTCGTGCACCACATTCCTTGGCCACTTCTTCTGCTATAACATCCACAGTTGCTTGCAAGGTTAAGAACATGAATTATTGAAGAGAGAAGAGAGTGTCTAATCTACTTCCTCCAGGAGACACCCACATATCCTAAAATGTCAGAACAGCATGAAAGAAAGGCCATAAATGACTGAAAACTCTCCAAAGCCAGCACAGCACCAAAGATAACCTCCCAGAATGCACCTCTAACTCTAACCACATAGAAGCTTCAGGGTGGCTGTTACCAACATGGAATATAGGAAACCAATGAAGGTTCTTTCAAAGAACCTTCAACAACTCAACTTTATTAGATTTCTAAGAGAGACCACATCTTGTGATGGACAAGGGAAGAATTATTGTATTCTCCTGCTCCACAAACCCTTCCAAATGGCGGTGCTAGCAAAACTCTCTGTGCAGAACATTTTCTCCTCAACTCTAATAATAGATCTGAAATTCAGGCACAATGAAAACAAAAAGATTCTGAACTAGCCAGCAGAATGTGTAGCCAGTAAAGTCACTTTGAACTTCTGCCTGCCTTCTAAGAGGTCATGGGGCCAGAAGGAGACTCACTGGTTTCATACAGATTTCTATGAGTGTTTAGGCTCAGGAAAATTGGAGGGAGAAAGTTGTAAAATTCTTGGTATTTTCAGAGCCCCTTACTCCCCTTTGACACCAACAACATTCCCTACCACACTGTGTTCTGTTAATCTCTTAGCCATCCCTAATCAATGGCTCACAAGCTCTAGGTCTATACCCTATGAGTAGAGACACTGGCATCCTGCAGATTTTTGATGAATCACTCATTTCTGCAGTGTGAACTTTTCTATTGTCTCTCTTCTGCTTTGGAATGCTGTGGTCAGAAAGGTAGCTCACTGAGGAAATCCAGATGCATGTGCTCTTTCAAGGTTTATCAGAAAATGTGCATATTAATAGAATGCAGGTGCTTTATCTACAAGAGGCAAGCCCTTGAGGATAGAATGTCAGAGGTAATACAGTATAGGAGACATTTGTGTGTTGTCTTCAGCCCTCCACTCACATTTAAAAAGGAATCACTGGGTGTGCCTAGGTGTCAAGACTAGCATTGTAGTGAGACTAAAGAAAATACAAAAATATCAAAATAGCTAATGCTTTGGGAAAGCTCTGAAGTGGGAATGAGAGTGAAGCAATTTAAGACTAATGATGTTCAGCAAAATATTTGTGTGATTTTTCACGTTGTAAAAATATAAAAGTATAAGAAGAAAAAATACTGAAGTATCAAAATTATTGATGACCTTACATCTGAAAAAGGCCTTAATAAGTGATGCTTTTCTCTTCCCTCATTTCACAGAGGGTCAGAAAAGAGCCCGGAGAATTGCTGAAGATTATACAGTGGACCTGTATCTGTGGCAGAATCACAATTTAGGTCTCCTTGACTCCCAGACATCTAGTATGCCTCATTGATGGTGTCCAATTTCCTGAACCTGACACATATGTCTGATTAGTTACATTGGGATGAGCAAAAGAACTCTCCGATGATTTTATCACATAGCCTCATACTTGAATTATGAAAAAATTTTCCATTTCAATTCATATGATCGTATGTATAGAATTAATGAGGAATTCTAGTCATTTTAACAAAATTATTGTCTGGCAAAGATCAAGATTAAAAGAGAGAGATAGGGACACAAAACTAGGTAGACAGATACTCTCAAAGGCATGTACAGATGTTTTAGCCATCTGGCTTGGTGATATCAATTTGAAAAAACATCCTATTAGCAATGAGAAACTATCATGCAACCCATGCAGAAAGAATATTTGTCCTTTCCATACAGCAGCAACTTCACAATAAATAAAGCACAAAGCACAATCCAACAGAAGACTGAATATTTCCCAAGGAAATAATCAAACATGGGTAACAGACAGCGTTAATCCTCCCAGTCCCTCTGTCTGTGTGGGCAAAAACCCATTTAAAAACAACAACAAAAAAAAATGTTTGTTTGCTTCGTTGGTTGGATTTTTGAGATAGGATCAAATTATGTACCCACATGCTGGCCTAGATTATGCAATGCTCCTGACCGAGCACCCCAAAGGGTGGGATTCTAATCAGGAGCCAACAAGCTGTAAAGGATGAAAATATATTTACAAAAACCAAAAGCATACTATCTCACTGTGGGCTTAAAGTGGTCAAAATCCCCCAATGAGTTATTTAGGTTTATCAATTGCCTGTGTTAAAACTCCTTAAAGGAGTTCATAGGACTGTGTCATGGGCTTTGGGAGAACATTTGTATTTTTTTATACAAAATGAGTCCTCCTTATAACACCTCCCCTCAGGTTCCTATTAACTTCAAAATTAAAAGTGTGATGCCAAGCCAATAGACTTTAGTCTATCTGGATTGTTCAGGTGAACCAAAATTCTCTGTAGTTTTTTGAGGACACTGTCTACAGTCTAGTTGCTGCTCTCAGTATGTCTCCACATTTTTACCCCCTTTAATAACAGTGCAATTTCCAGAGATGCCAAGAGAGAGGTCAGCTGCACACCGTGATCTGTAGATAGTGTGGCCAAATGTTCTAATTGCAGCCTTTTGCAACCGTGACATGATTTTTATTTTTAGTCTTAGTTTTAACATCCTTCCATATCCATATATACAAATATATAGGTATGGTATCATGACCATCTACTTTAGCTGAACAAAAATCCTTTGACAAAGGAACGAGAGGTGGCAAAGTATAATGGAGTGCTGTTAATAATTCACAGAGACAACATGCACCAGCTGGGAATGTTCTGGGTAAGTTAGAACACTTGGCTTACAAGTAATAGACTGTGATTTGCAACTAACCTCCATGTGTAGATTAGAAAGAAGCTGTGTACTTCATTCCCCATTTCCTCTGATTTGAAACTCAGCTACCAAGGGAAAATAACATCTCTTTATTTTCCTTATGAAATCAGCCTCAGAAGCATGAAGAGGCAAAGGTCTGTCTTAATTACCTTTGGGGTTTAGTACAGAAAGCTTGGTGTCTCATTCAGAGTGTGCAAATTGCTGGGCCACTCATTGCTTGCAATACAGACCACCTAAGTACAGATGCTGTGCTGTGGTGACTGAAGCCAGTTACTCAGTCTCCTAGTTTCATTAGAAACGACTTTGCCTCTTGGATAATATCGATCCTCTTACTGAATATAAAGGAAAATAAGAGAAAAGTGCTGATGTCAGTCAGTTGAGTAGTTAAGTCATCTGAGATGAGATCCTGCTCAGTACTGTGCCACTTACTTATGAAAGATCACTGGATGATTTACTGAAGTCAATGCAGATGGTTTAACCCAAGGTTTGACAAAATGAAACTAAACCAAAATGGGAGTGGGTAGGGAGTTTTATGTATAGATAACCAATGCTCTACTAAAGCCTTTCTTTAAAAAAAAAATAAAATTGCATTAAATACAAAGAATGAAAAAAGAAAGAAACTATACTAAGTATCTGTCATTGAATATATACAGAGAAAAATTCAAGTCTTGGTATGAAGGTATGATTAGATTACTTTAGTACTCTTGAGTGGGATAGCTTCATTTGAAGAATATGATGGATTATCCCCAGTTTCTGTCCACATCATTTTTATTTCTACTAATTCATATAAAAGCCACTTGAGGTCATGATGAAAGGCCACTGACACATTCTGACAACGAGTTACCTAAGGATGAAACTAACTGTAGTTGGAGAGCTTCTCTCCAGGTTCCACCAAGCCCCTGTGGTCCCACAACCCATGTATAAAATAATCATACAGACACTTATATTGCTTACAAACTGTATGGCCGTGGCAGGCTTCTTGTTATCTACTTCTTCTATCTTAAATTAACCCATTTCTGTTAGTCTATACTTTGCCACATGGCTTGTGGCTTACCAGTGTCTTTACATGTTGCTTTCCATGGCGGCGGCTGGCGGTGTCTCGCTCTCCATCTTCCACTTCCCAGAATTCTCTTCTCTCTTGTCCCGCCTATACTTCCTGCCTGGCCACTGGCCAAACAGCATTTTTATTTATACAGAGCAATATCTACAGCAACTAACAGGTAGGGAACCTTCATTCATGAAATCCCAAGTGAAATGTCTCTATGTTCTTACCAGCCCATTCCCAAGGCGACTTATAATGACAGCAATCATAGAGGTGGTCATTGTATCATTCTCTTACCAGAAGCCCTGGCCTTGGTTTAAAACACCAACTCTGCACAGAAAAAAAAAGACCAGGTTCCGCCAGCCCCTTTGTGACTTCCTAACTGGGTACACCTGGTGGTTTAGAAAGTCTCTGGAGCAATAACCCTGTTGCTTAGTCACTGCAGCAGGAAGTTGCAAACCTCTCAGTGTTCTTTGGGGTCCACAACCTTTCAGATGTTTTCCCCCAATTTAAGTCCCACTTCACAGACTGCTAGAAAACTGGAGGAAGAAAGGTCAGCATATCTCCCCAACTCCTACATATAACTATTTAAATTTTGTTTAGAATTACAAACCCTCTGAAGGAAAACCCGAGTTTAAGCCTTCTCCCATTAATTTCTTTAAAATGTACACCAAATAGTCTCCCATGGATGCTCAATGTTAATTTTATCTTCTGTTAGTAATTTCATATGTGAAAAGATGGACCATTCTTTGAGCTCACATGATAGTGAAACTTTCAAGTGAGAAGCAGATGTATTTTGTAATTAAATCAGTCTCCCTTTACCAAGTGAGCTCATAAGGAATACAGTCATTGTCTTAGTCTGCTTTCTATTGCTGTGGTAAAGTACTGACTAAAAAGAACCTGGGTAGGAAAGGGGTTATTTAATCACACAACTCCTAGTCTAACACCGATGAAAGTTAGGGAGGGCACTTAAGGAAGGAATCTGGAGACAGAAAATGGAGGAGTTCTGCTTACTGGCCTTACTCTACATGGGTTGTCCAGTCTGCTTTCTTATACCACTGAGGACCATCCACCTACAGATGGCACTCACCAAAGTGGACTAGGCCTTCCCATACCAATCATTAAACAAGCAAACAAAAATGCCCCTGATAGACTGGCCTACAGGCAATCTGATGGAGGCAATCCCTAGATTAAGGTTTCTTCTACCAAGATGACTTTAACCTGTGTCAAGTTAACAAACAAACACTAGCCAGCAAGCATAGAATGATGCCCTCCATCTCAATATTCTGAGTGGAGTTGAAGGCACCTTATAACATCTCCTCTCTATCCCCCAAAATTAGTGCTGACAGTTATATTGGTTTGACTTAGGTTAGACTAGAGGTTTTCAAACCTAGGGGTATTTCAGTTATTTTATTATAGGGGACATCAAAAAACATCTGAGATATTTTCTGTTGCCATAGCTGGGGAAGAGTGTGAGGTTGGCATCTAGTGAGTAGAGGTTGAATATGCTGCTAAACATTTTACAGTGCGTACAACAGTTCCTACAATATGTTGATAATGTCACGACTTGAAAACTCTGTCATATGATTAATAATATTCAGTGGTCTTTTGATATATCTTATGGAGTGGCTAAAGGAGGACTCACAGGAGAGAAAGATGAATGTGCTGGATAGTTTTGTATCAACTTAACATAAGCTAAAGTCATCGGAGAGAAGGGAACCTCAATTAAGAGAATGCTTCATAAGATCGGTCTGTAGGAAAGCACGCAGGGCATTTTCATAACCAGCGATTAATGAGGGAGCTCCCATCCTTGGGTGGTCCTGGGTTCTATAAGAAAGCAGGCTGAGTAAGCCATGGGGAGAAAGCCAGTAAGCAGCACTCCTCCATGGCCTCTGCAATCAGCTCCTGCCTGCAGGTTCCTGCCCTGCATGAGTTCCTGTCCTGAATTCCTTTGTGGATGAGCTGTGATTCAGAAGTGTAAGCCAAATAAAACCTTTCCTCCCCAAGTTGCTTTGGTCATGATGTTTCATCACAGCAACAGTAACCCTAACTAGGACAGTGAATAAGTAGGGGAATATTCCAGGAATAAATTACAATGGTCCCTGAGTGGGCACCCACATAGAATGTTGAGGGAACTCAGAGAAAAACCAACTACCATAAAAAGAGCTCTTACTGGGGCATACTTAGAATAATTCTGATGTTTTACTTTGGAAGACATCAAATTTATTATGTCAAGAAACTGACATAGGTTTTAATATTTAACAATGCAGAATAGACAACTTTAAAGTAAGTGATGAAGATGTTACAGTTGACATAAGAGTACCACTTTGTATAATCCAGGCTGGCAATGGAAAATCAGGAGATATATAAGCACCTCAAGTTATCATGAAAATAAAAATATATAAGCCCAACTTAAAAGAAAATTACAAGAAAAAATACATCTCAAAGAATGAGTGCTCTGACTTAAGCTCTTAATCTCTGTTGCTTAAGGGGTTTGGTTATGCAAGGGATTTTGAGATGGGAAGGTGGGACTCAGAGATTGGGAATACATGGAAGTTTAAGTTCCAGGCAGGACATGAACCAACAACAAGATCAATAATAAACAGTAAAGAAGGAAACGAATCAAAACTCAAAATCAAGTGAAGCATTATCCATTCAGGTAGGCACATAGGAATAAGGCAAATTCTTCCTTCTCATCATTTCCCATAATAATTCCTACTTCTTTCTTTCTTTTTTTATAATTTTAATTACATAAAAATAAATAAGATAAAAATTTTAATTCATAACAATTTATACATATTAATTTCACCATTGTGCCTACATAAAGTCACAAAATCTTAAACTGATTTTGTCCCACTGTAAGCTGGAAATTGTATGTGTAACTAATGAGAGTCAAACATAAAACTTAAAAATATATATAAGCAACAAAATTATAACATAAAATTAGACTGAGAAATCAAATTTTAGATTAAAAATATAAATAAACCTTTTTTGCATACAAATCTAAAATCTACTTTTGAAATTCATAATCATTCATTTGTTGACACAATTTTCATATATTTTACTTATTAGCTGGAAGAAAATTAATTCTCTAAAATGTCTCCTGTGAGGAGGGACAGATGGCTCATCTGTTAACAATACCGGCTACTCTTCAGAAGACGCAAATACAAATCTCAGAATCCACATGGCAGCTCACAAATGCTCCAGTGTCCAGGGTCCAATGCCTTCTTCTGGCCTCCCTGGGCATCAGTCATTTGTGAAGCAAAGTACTGGCAATGGTCGAGAGAAAGCCCAAACTGACCTAGTCTGGTGATCAGATGGCCACACTAACTGTTGTGCTAGAACTCTCATCCAATAACTGATGGAAGTGGATGCAGAGATCCTTGGCCAGGCCCCAGGTGGAGCTCTAGGAGTCCAATTGTTGAGAAAGAGGAGGGATTATAAGAGTGTGAATTGTTGAGACCAAGATTGGGAAAAGCATAGGGACAAATAGCCAAACTAATGGAAACACATGAATTATGAACCAAAAGCTGTGGAACCCCCAACTGGAGCAGGCCCTCTGGATAAGTGAGACGATTGAATAGCTTGAACTGTTTGGGAGGCACCCAGGCAGTGGGACCGGGACCTATCCTTAGTGCATGAGCTGGCTGTTTGTAACCTTGGGCTTATGTGGGGACACTCTACTTCTTTCTTTTTTCTTCACCTCCCAACTGAGACCCATCTTGGAGTACCAGCAAAATGCATGTTTCTGATTGATACAATCATGGCCAATTCATAGAAAGAACACAAAAAGATGGCTGGATGTTCACTCTAGGAGAATACAAATAGGTATTTGGATCTAAGGAGACATTAATACTTAAGATTATAGATAGACTACAAGTTAGAGATAGAGCCTAGAACATAGCAGGCCTGGGTCAGAAATGTTATCAATAAAAGACATACTTGTTAGCTACCTTTCCATCATTGCAATAAAATGGGAAATGATTAATTTACACAGTAAAAGGTTTTACCTTGGCCCACAGTCTTACAGATTACACTTCATGATCTCTTGGCCTTGCTATGGAGCTGGAGCAAGGCAGCACATCATGGTAGGAGTTCACAGTGAAGCAAAACTTGCTTGTGTCATGCCACAGGTTGGAGAGAAAAGGGGGCCACGGACCCACAATTCCAATCGTAAATACCCCCCACGATGTTCTAGAGTCCTTCCATTAGGCCCCACCTCTTGAAGGTTCCAGCATTCCCAAAAGTACTATGTTGGAGATCAAGTCTTTAACATGTGGATCTTTGGAGGACATTCATTTCCAAACTGTAGCAGTTTCTGAAAGGTTGATTTAACAGCTTCTGACATCCAAGCCTAGGGTCTCTTAATAAAACAGTAGACATGCAAGCAGTTCCAAAAGCCCCAGCATCTCATTCATATTATGTCTGAATTGGAAGAGGAAAGGGGAAGTCCACTCCTTTCCGACCCTAGAGCATCATGGGAAGAGGACATGAAAGGGAATAGCAAAATGAGTATATGCATGTTCCAACTCTCCTTTCTCACTTCTGCACCCATGATGGCTAATGGATAAAATTAGCTAACTCTAAAGGAGACACTGCACTTTTCAAGCTTCCCTGAATTTTTGTGTTTGTTTGGTGGGTTTGTGCTCTAGCTTAGATTGTGTTTTGGAAGCTGTTTTAGAAGATTCTCCCCAATAGTGGGCTCCAGGTAGTCTCCCTGAGCTGAGAACAAATGGAGTTGGTTATTCTGCATTTCCCTAGAATCATATAAAGCCACAGGAAAGAAACAGAGTGGGTAATGGTTGACAATTGTCTGAGAAACTGAATGATTTTTATCTAATATAGACTCAGTATGATCTAGGGGAGCTATTTATAAGATTGGATTATCTTGGAATTTGATCATACAGTTAAATAATTTTCTCTTGTGGTTTAGGGTTGGGCAGAAGGCCAGATATTTTAGAGACAAAAATAAAAATATTATGTTTCTCTTCATTTGTGAAAGCTACTGAGTGAATTAAATTGGCAACCATCCTATAAAGTGCTTAGCAGCATGCTTACTCTCTAGAAGGTGACTGATAACTAAGCACAATTACTGGGTTTAAGTAAGGACTAATCAAAGGATTTGGCAATTAAAAAATTTTCATTTGTAGGCATTTTTAGTGTTGTTTTAGCTTTAGTAGACTTTTAGTGGTTTTACTTACAAAGTATGTTCAGCTGGTCCATGAAGACCACTGAGCTCCGACATCCTGATATACAGGGTTCCTATTCTGTACAGAGGTAAGAAGGGAAGGGATAAAGCTGTATACTACCTGGTCAGAGCTCAACATTGTCAACCTTTAGGCCAAGGTATTCCTTAAGGAATTTTAAGGCTTCAAAGTAATTATCTTGCTGAGAATGAGTTTGTTATGTGAAGAATGAGAGAAAAAATGAAAAAATATCATGTCTTCCAAAGTTGTACCTAAGGATTTGTTAGTCAAAAACAATCATAAGAAAGATGAATTCTTCCCATATATCCTAAAAATGTGATTTTTAGAGTGGGTTTTCACCACTTCATAGACTGGAAGGACTCTTAATTTTTCTCAAAGAGCCCTTGTCTCTCTTACCTCAGGTAAGGTTTATGGTTCACTCAAGCTTCCAGACATAAGGCTCCCTTACTGGTCCATGTATAGTTATACTTCACTCAGAGGCAAAGGAATTGCTCACAGAGAAATAGTGCAATGGGATGGTGGGTGCTGCCTGCACAATTCTCTCTCTGGAATTGTGCAGCCTTCCAACTTCACAGTGTGAAAAGCTCTCTGTCCCTCATTCCTTAGATATACCCTCTCCTAAATGCTATACGATTGTTTCTTTACTATAAACTTACACAATGCTCCCTGATACGTCCTTATCTTCCCCCTCTTCCCCTCCCCCCTCTTCCTCTTCTTTTTCTTCTTTTTCCTCAGATTCCAGCTATTACAGTTCACCAGTCCTATGTTCCATGATTTCATGCCCTACTGCCTCCAGGGACAAAGACAGTAATGCTGTCCAGATGACCTGACACTATTACTAGTGAGTATGTGTTAAATACTATGTACAAATAACATGAACATAATTAGTCATTAAAGAAATACAATCAAAACCACAATCTGATCATTTTTACCTCATATCCACTAGGATAGATACATCAAAAATGTGGAAAATGAACTGTTTGATGTGGGTACCGGGGAGCAAACTTGGGTGCTTTGGAAGAATATCAAATGCTTCTGACAGTTGAGTCATCTCTCCAGCCCGTGTTATGTTTGTAACCTCTATCTTATCAATATTTCTTATGGTATGTATGTTGTTTTGTAAACACTGGAACAGCAAGGCTGTGGAAGAGGCGGATGCATACCTTTGAAGGGGTGCCTTGTCCTGGCGTGAATTTTGCACTGAGTTCATCCTTTACTTTTCTGGGCAAAAATTTACACTTCACTTTGTGGTAAGATATGGGCAAAAATTTACACTTCACTTTGTGGTAAGATATGCATTCACACACACACACACACACACACACACACACACACACACACGTACACACACACACTCATTTCCTTGTCAGTTTGCTAAATCCCACTGTCATTCCAATGTCATTCAAGTTTTAAGTTTAAATCCAAAGAAAGAAAGAAAGAAAGAAAGAATGGAAGGAAGAAAGAAAGAATGGAAGGAAGGAAGGAAGGAAGGAAGGAAGGAAGGAAGGAAGGAAGGACAGCAGGTGTTGCCGAGGATGTGGAAACCTTTCTGCAGCAGGTAAAATGACACAAACAACCTGGTGGTACCTCAAAAACTTAGCCATAGTCTTTACCCAGGACCAAGAAAGTCCACTCAAGCATATATCCAAAAACTTGGAAACAGGTCCTCAGAGAAATACTTGTGTGCAGATATTCATAGCAGCATCGTTCATAACTACAACGTGCACTGGGCTCTGGACAGGAAGTGTCTTTCAGAAAGGCTGTGCTTCTGCCAGCGGTGTTCAGAGATGGGTTTTAAGGAAGTGATTTAGTCATGAGGGCTCTGCCTTCTTTCATGATTTGATCTATTGACACATGTGAATAGTGTCAGGAATTCAGTGGCTAGGAGCATGTCTTTGAAGCGTGTGTCATGCCCTGGCCTTTCCCTTCTCTCTGTTCCCTCGCTACTGTGAAACAATCCACTTTCTTCCACCATATCCTTTCTGATTGGTTAGTACAAAGTAATGGAGCCAACCACTCATGAACTGAAACTTTTAAAATGAAGAGATCAAAGGAATCTTTTTTTTTTATTTGTTTCCCTCAAATATTTGATACAGATGTGGAAAGTCTGACTAATATAACATGTAAACACCAAAATGTTCAACAGATAAATAGAGGAATGTTCCAGATTTTAATGAACTATTATTCAGCCATAAAAACGGAATGGAACACTGTAATACAGTTACAATAATGGGAGTGAACCTTATGTACATTGTGCTAAGTCTACAAAGACAGATTGAAAAGGTCCCATGTTATAGTATAGGATTCTCTGTATACAAAACATTCAGAACAGGTAAATACAGGGACAGTGACATATAGTGGGTAGCCATTCCAGCTTTGACCTGGAAGTTCCAACCTGCATGGAGGCTTCGGTAATGGTCACGCCTACAAGGCGGGGCTGAGAGAGGATGATGAAGACCCAGGATCCAGATGCGAGGGCTCTCTTGGTGCCTGGACCCTGGACACTGGAGGTAGAACACCACCGGACTGCACCATACCTTTGCCAGACCCTACAACCTACCTATCCCTTCATTTGTAAGTTACCCCACAAAATAAACCTCCATTTTAACTATGTGGAGTGGCCTTAATAATTTCACCAATAATGACCGAAAGTAGATTATAGGGTGCCTATAAGTGGCAGAACGAGGGGATGGTAAATGGCTGCTCAATTGATATGGCTTTTATTTTCTAGTAATAAAAATGTTGTGGAACTAGACAGAGGTAGTGGCTTCACAACGCAATATTTAGTGTGCACTAAATACCACTTAGCCTTATGCCAGGTGCATTTCACTTAACTTTTTTGGATTAATGCTTAAAAACATTAAAAAAAACATAATCCAAGATTAGAATACATAGCCTATAAACATCTTGAGAGTGAGAGATTTAAGTCATGAGATTTAATGTCCCTCACAGGAGCTAGTGAAATGCCTGGTGGAGTAGATTTGCAGAACAAATGAGCAGCTAGATGTGTTTTTAGGACACTATAAAGCATTTTGTAGTGGGAAACTCTCAGCTCTGCCCTGTCCCCAAGGACAGCTCTTCATCTCACTGGGTGATGGCTCCTAGAGGATCCACACAGCATCTGTGAGCCAGAACACTTTTTTCAAATGTCCCAGTTCTTGGAGTTCTAGTAAGAAACGTCCTCCCCCTAATCATTTCTTCCCCTCCAAACTGCACATTTTGCTCTTCTGGCTGGACAGCAACTAACTGAAATCCCCTGGTTAGGTGTGGAGGCCCCAGAAACCCACTGTCAAAAATTTCCCCGCTATAAGCTTCACATTCTCATTGAGAACACTCCAGTTTCCTGTCAAATCATTCAAGCTCAGGTGACAACTAGTCATGAGAAAAATAACTCAGTAGCAGCACAATGTGGCAGGTTCATTCAAACAATGAAACAGAATTCCCTAAAAGGAGTTGACTCTCATCCCCAGGCCCTGATTCTAGGCTAAATTTAGTTTTCAACTTGCTCATTATCTCCAATCTTAAAATTCCTGTAGTAAGATTCTTGTTTTTCTTGCTGCCCCAAACTAACAGCAGATAAAATAATTTCAGGAGCCTTTTGAGCATCAAATGTTTTATGATAGCTATGGTATTTTTCCCATACAAAATATGAGGAGATGAGCAGCTCCATTGGATTTTGTATGTGTACCAGTGAGGCAGCCTTTTCAGAATTCCAGGACAAGCTTATCAACACTCCCTGGAATAGCTAATATTGGTTGTCAACTTGACTGCAACTTTTTTTTAAATTGAAAACATACTCTTTTTATACAGTATATTCTGATCAAAGTTTCCCCTCCCTCATCTCCTCCCAGACCCTCCCAAACAAACAGGCAAACAAACAAAAACTAAGATAGAAAAAAATAACAGAGAGAAAAAATAAAAAGCACCAGAAGCACATATATGCAGAGATGTACATGCATGCACACATGTATGTGTGTATACACACACAAAATCCATAAAAACACAAAATTGGGAACATAATATATCAGAAGAAGGCAAGTAAGGTAAAAAAAAAAAAAAATGCCCAGACAAAGCATCACAAAAGCATTGTGAGACCAAAAAAGAAGTCTCCAAAAAACTACTGAGTTCATTTTAAGTTGGCCATCTATTACTGGGCATGGGGCCTACCCTAATGAATAGTTTGTATACCCAGTGAGACTTTGTTTAAGAAAACTAATTTTTCCTTTGTGAGTAATTGTCAAGTGGAGATAGTTTCATGGTTAGAGATGGGGACTTGTGTCTAATCTCCCTCTTAGTGATGGGTGTACAGCCCCCAAGCATGCTGCCACTGTCTCTGGGAGTTCATATGTGTGTCAGTCCTGCTGTGTTTAGAAGGCCTTCTGTCCTTGGTGTCCTCCATCCCTTCTGGCTCTTACAATATTTCTGCCTCCTCTTCAGCAGAGCTCAGTGATCCCTGAGGGGGAGGCTTGATAGAGACGTCTCATTTACCACTGGATATTCCAAGATCCCTCATTCTCTGTAATGCACAATTGTGGGTCTCTATATTTGTTCTCATCTACTGCAGGTGGAAGCTTCTCTGATGATGGCGATGGTGGCTGAGAGAGGCATTGATCTCCGGAAAAGCAGAATATCACTAGGCATCATTATATTGCCACACTTCTTTAGTAGAACTGTAGTATTTGGTTTTCCCCTAGGCCCTTGGCCTATCTATTCCAAGGTCACCTGAGCAGTGTAAGTCATGGGTTCCATCTCATGGAGTGGGCCTTCAGTCCAATCACATCATGGTTGGTTACTCCAACAACTTCAGTGACACTATTGCACCGGCATATCATGTAGGCAGGTCGCCATTTTACATAGAAGTGTTTGTTGCTGGGTTGGCGTTGACCTCTCTCCTTCAGAAGCATGCAGAGTATCTTCCAGGACCAGGGATATTAGTCAGTAGGGGTGAAGGCACTAGAAAGGCACACGTTTAACTTCTCTGTGTTCAGTGAGACATGTAGGTGTTGTCTTCAGCAATAAGGACTTACTATCAGTTTGTAGAGAGAAACCCATAGCCTTGACAATAACCTGAGTTGTTTGGTGGTTTCCATGAAGATCTTGTGGTTAACAACTCAATTATATGCAACCCATTCCCTGAAATGAAGGTTTCATTTGGTGGGGAGATATGTCTAATTGGGAATTTCTCTCCCTGTTATTTGGTGATTCCATATAGATTCTTCCATTTTTGTATACCTCTCAGATGGCCCTTAGTTTTAGCTGTCCCTCTATGTTTTTCCTTCCTTCTCCTCTGTCCCCTCCCTCTTTCCTTTTGATCCTTCTATTACTATTGATCCCCTGCCCATATCTCTCCATACTGTATATTCTCTTCCCCTTCCTTGGGAGATACTTTCTTCCCCCTTAGTCTCTTATCTATTCCTAGCCTTTGTGATTATGCAGACTATCAAATGCTTAAAAGCTAACATCCACATATAAGCAAATACAAACCATATTTGTCTTTTGGGGTATGGTTCACTTCACTCAGGGTGGTATTTTTCTAGCTCCATCTACTTACCTGAAAATTTCATGATTTAACTTTTAAAAGCATAATAATATTCCATTGTGTAAAGGTACCACATGTTTACTGTCCATTTATCTGTCGATAGGCATCTAGGCTGTTTCCAATTTCTGGCTATTATGATTAGAGCATCAATGAACATGAACAAAATGTCTTTGTAGTAGGGTGTAGAGTCCTTTGGGGATATGCCCAAGAGTGGTATAGCTGGATCTTGAGGTAGATCTATTCTCAGCTTCCCAAGGACCCATCACACTGATTTCCATGGTGGCTGTACAAGTTTGCACTTCTACTAGCAATGAATGAATGTTCCCATTACTCCATATCCTCCTCAGAATGAGCTGTCATTTTTTTTTTCAGTGATCTTGGCCATTCTAATTGTTATAAGATGAAATCTCAAAGTGGTTTTGATTTTCTTTTCCCTGATGGCTAAGGATGTTGACCATTTTGTTGTGTTTCTCAGGCATTTGTATTTCATCTTTTGGGAACTCTTTGTTTAGATCTGTACCCTGTTTTTAATTGGGTTGTTTTCTTGATGTCCAGTTTTTTGAGTTCTTTATATATTTTAGATATTAGCCCACTATCAGTTCCGTAACTGGTAAAAATCTTTTTGCCTTCCGTAGGCTGTCACTTTGTCTGAAGGGTGGTGTCCTTTGCTGCAGTGAAGCTTTTCAGTTTCAGAAATTTCCATTTTTTAATTTTTTGAGTCAAGTAAAACCCAAATTCCTAGGCAAGTCTGTGAGGGATATTCTTGATCATACTATTTGAAGCAGGAAGACCTACCTTAAATCTGAGCTATGCTTTCTTGTGGCAGCCCACATAAAAGGACATGGAAGAAGGATGCCTTCTCTTTTTGTCTGCTTGTCACACTGGCAAGTTCATCTATCTTGTTACTGAGGCATTTGTTAGCGTCAACACCAACTTCTGGATTCCAATGTGAGTAACAGCAGCTCTCCAGGAATTCTTCAGTTCTCCAATACCAGATTGGGACTGCTGAAGACATCTAGCCTGGTGAAAATGAACAACTAATGGATTCTTAACCTTTCTATTGTCATTTTCTACAGTCATTGTTGGCATTGTTGGACTACCCAGACCACATCTTATAAGTTAATCTAATGAATCCCAGGTTCATGGGATATTGCTATGATGAACATGTTGTTTATAGGAGGATTGTCAAAGGATTTTGGAACTATGAGCTGGGAAAGTCTTTGAGTTCTATGATGAAAGAAAGAATATAAGAATGCTGAAAATGATGCAGCACTGTTTTGTGAAACTTCAGAGGGAAGCAAAGACTTTATCAATGTCATTTATGCTATATTTTTAATTGAGAATATGCGGTGTCTGGTCAGTTGGAGCTGAGAATCAGCTATAATTAACAAGAGAAATGAAACATTTCTTTTGCTGGGACAATCAACGCTATGTAACTGGAGCTAAGAAATTAGCAGTGATTAAGAAGAGGCTAGCATCATTGAGGTGAAATCTCTGGGATTTCTTCAGATTAGCTGACAGAAGCTGTGAACCAGAAGGGACCACCAAAGCTGCATCTCATACTATCAGCTGAACTTGGTAGTGTTTAAGAGTCACCCAGATGGTATTTGTTTGGAATTCATGAAGGGGTCATAGAGGAGAGCTGAGATTTGACACTTTGTGGTTAGACTGGAGTACCTGAATAGAGGGCAGGAGAAGCCATTGGTGAAGGTGCAGCATCAATTGCAGTAGAGATCCCAGCACATGGGAGATACCAGTGCATGGGGTGACCAACAAGAACAGAGGCAGCTGCAGAGGAGCCAAACCAAGTCTTCAAGACAAGCTGAACGTTCTGCAGTTGGCAGAGCCAGAGATCTGCTGCTTCCGGGGCAGTTCTTAAGAGACCAGAGGATTGTGAGTGGATCCCAGATATCAAGCACTAACTTTGTAAAACTGTTGAATTTTGGCTTTGCCCTGATTGTGATTCTTTCCTCTTGGAGTAAGAAATCATGATACTTCTTAAAAATTTTATTTTCCGGGAGCCCACAATTAAGAGTTTGTACTTTTGAAATAATATTGGATTTTTAATGACACTTTGGACTTCTAAGTTGAAATCTTTAAAGAGTGTGAGACTTTTAGTTACATTTTGTTTTATATTGTGATATTAATATTAACAAGACATCTCAGGGGGAAAAAGAAAGTTTATGGTTTAATAGTGATATATTTGTGTTTCAAGTTAACGGAAGGTTAAAAACTGGGTTGTTTAGTGGGGTTTTTTTGTTCTTGTTTTTTTTTTTTTTTTTTCTGTGAGAAGAGGGAACCCCAGATGAGAAAAAATCCCTATCAGTTTGGCCTGTAGTCAGTTCTGTGGGACATTTTCTTGATTTATGTAGTGGGGTAGGGAACATGTTACATGGAATCAAGGCATGAGAAACAGTGTTATAGTAGATGACTTTAGAGTTCTTGCTTTTCAAGACTAGACTCAAGGGCCTGGCAAGATGACTCAATAGATGTGGGTGCCTATGACAAGTCTGGTGACCTGAGTTTCATCCTCAGGTCCCACATGGTAGAAGGAGAGAACTAACTCCCACAAGTTGTCTTTGACCTGCACATGTAGGTGTGAGTGTGTGTACCTGTTGGAATGTCCACAACCACTCATGCTAAATAAATGTAAACCAATAGACAGACAAAAAGGACCAGATTCAAGCTTAGTCTATGACTTTCAACAACCTCAAAAGCTCTTAAATCTCAGGGTCTGGATTTAAAAACTAGAGTTAATTCAATTCCTGCTAATCTCATTGTTAGTTGGAAAGACAAAATCAGAAAAGGTATGTGAGTTGCTTGATAAACAGCAAAATCTTATGCACTCTTTCTTTCTGTCTTTTATTTTTTTCCTTCCTTCCTTCCTTCCTTCCTTCCTTCCTTCCTTCCTTCCTTCCTCTCTCTCTCCCTTTCTTTCTTTCTCTCTCCCTTTCTTTCTTTCTTTCTTTCTTTCTTTCTTTCTTTCTTTCTTTCCTTCCTTCTTTCTTTAGAGACCTGATCTTGTTATTTAGCTCAGGTTGGTCTGGCAATTGAAGTTCTCTAGACTTAGCCTCTTAATGCTAGGATTATAGATGTGAAGCATCACATCTGGCTCTACCTAGACTTTTAACATGAGAACAATAACCAAGGTTGGTCTGGACACCATGTTATTACCACGTATAAGAAGCTTCTAGGCAGTATAAGCACTGGCTTCCAAGAGCACAGGCAGTAGCATCCCTAAGCAGGTGGCCCTGGGTGTATAAGAAGGCAAATTGAACAAGCCACCAAGAGAAGCATGCCAATAAGCATTGCTCTATTCAAGGCCTCTGCTTCAGTTCTTGCCTCCAGGTTCCTGTCTTGATTTCTTATCCTGACTTCCCTTCAAGATAGACTATAAACTATAAGCTGAAACAAGCAATGTCCCTCATATATGTGTATATTTATATACTAAGATGTACATGAATACAGCACAATTTCCCAAAGCCACACACATCTCTGGAAGAGAAGTTTTATGTGAAACTGTGCTCTGATTCTTGGAAAAGAAAGTATGTAACCTACTTTTTATTTCACAGAGGACACAGTTAAGAGACTTTGTACTTTTGAAATTATGTTGGATTTTTTAAAGAGACATTGGACTTACTCTTCTAGGTCACCCAATGTCACAGGTGACAGGCTGCTGTCTTGCTCTCATGGCTGCAGCTCATGGCTTCAGCAGGTTTTCTCTTAGCCACAACTTGGCATATTCCCCAACTGCTCATGTGGCATCCTCTGACTCACTGCTTTGAATGCACCAGAGTCACCAGACAGAGTGCATTCCCCTTCATGTCCCCGACTCATTCCCACATCACCAAGTCCAAGGCTGACCAAAGCAGATTCTTCTATTTCTACTGATCTAGTTGATTTTATTTTTCATAAGAAAACAAGTATTTCCAGGTATTTATAATAACTTCTGCAGAACTTCTTGTCCAAGTCTTTTCATGTGCATATGAATTAACTCAGTGGCTTATTTCACATTGAAAATGGCAGGTTTTTCTACCAAATAGCTCCACCAAGGTCTCTGTAACCTGAAAATACATTTTTCATTTTTCTTATTTCCTAATAAAGAATAGGGTTCAGCATATTCCCTGCCCCACTGCTTGTATTTCTCTCACCGTGTCCTCCTGATTGCAGCTCTCTGATCTCGGGGTCATCATTAAACCTCCAAAGCTGTACACTGTGAGGCCTTCATGACACCTCCCAGATGAGGTGGCCAGGCCTCTGAAACAGGCTGCGACTTTGAGAATTACTAGGGAAGCCACAGCTCAGCCTCATGAAGTTACTATTTCTAACTTGAGTCTCAGCAGAAAAAGGCTGCCACACAAACAGGAAGGCATTTCCACTGCAGCACAAGCCATGCTTAAGAGGCAGCTGGCCTCCCTGCCACCTTTTACCAGGTGAGAAAACCAGAGTTCACAGGAGCAAAGTGCACAGCCCAGATGTTCACAGCTGATAAATGGCAGAACTATGTCTCAAGCCTGAGTGAGGTTCCTGGCATCACTGTTAACACCAGTTTGCCACAGCAGCCAGGCAGGTCTCTTGGCTGACAAGGACTGCCAACAAGGAAACCTTTGCTTGGCAGCTTGGCTTCCTTTGGGGCTTTCCAAAAGGGTTAGAATTTGCTTCCTAGCTATAATGAAGATATTTGGCAACTGTGTTTATTTCCGTAAGTTGACAAGTTAGTGGATCATAATTAAAAGACACTGATTTGGCATAATACTTTATTTTTCCAAAGTATTTCTGACCAATTGATACCCAAAACAAAGGAAGTTTACCGAAATGCCCCACCATTTTCCTAAGCTCTTCTAATACGTGTATGAAATTACACTTTGTACTGTTGTGCTGGTCATTCCTATTCACACTGTTATGCCAGTCTGGGTAGCTAATGCTGGCCACTACAACAACCTTGCACAGTAGAGGCTTATTTCCCACTAATGGCGTAGTGCAATGCAGAGTGAGTACCTCTCCCCTATCATATAGCTAACCCATATAGCACTAGTGGTCTTGAAGGTTATCATATGAGGAGAAGCAATGGTAGGAGGCCAAATTGATAAATTTAAGGAGCAGCTAGAATTGTTGCCAAAACCATTTCCATTGGCCAGAATCAAGTCTTGTGAGCATGGAGCCGCAAGGGAGGCCTAAAATGTGGACAAAGATAGAGCTATTTATAACCAGGGGCAGACTTTGTTGCAATTCTTCATATGACAAGCCCAGAAAATTGAGAAACACAGGAAAGAATAGAAAGGAACAAAGATCCCAGCTTTCTCTTCTTTGAGAGCATAGCCTACTAGGTTCCTAGTCTTGTCCTGTACTCCTGGACTGGCTTAGAAATCGCTGACACTATGTAACTATACCAAGAAAAAAAGTCATGAATACCAATCAACATGACAAAAAAAATTGAGCATTTTATGTGATACCTTCATTTCTCTTCCAGTTTCTGTGATAAATATCCAGACAAAAACAACTCAAAGGGGGGGTAGTTTATTTGGGTTGACAGGAGGAGCAGGTGCAGGCAACAAAAGCCCTGAGAGAAATCCATTTCCCTGGATAGAGATGGTATATGGAAGAGAGTGCACAGTGTGGGAGAATGCCTGTCTTCTGAGCTCTTTTTTCTATCCCATCCTTCAGAGGTCCACAACTGTAGTGATGGTGGTCTTGTCAAAGCCTCCAAAAATGCCAAGAGGAAATCCATCTCTCAGAAGTAAATTTAGAAAGCCAGGTTATGCAAAGAGTCTGAATGAGATCCTCCTTCTTGTGTAATGAGTGAAATCCTCCTTGTGTATCTTTTTGCTCAATCACAACGAACTGTATTACAAGAGCAGAACAGAAAACAGACAACCCCACTCTTCTTATCAGATAAAACAGGAAAAGATATCTAGGAATTAGAGAAACCAGGAGAAGGGAGTCACCCAGTTCTATTTATGGACATCAAAGGTCCAAGCTCACTCCCATACAGCATTTACATAAAATATTAAATACTCAGAGAAGAATAAAGACTTCATGTTCTTATGAATAAAACTCTGATACAAACTATCACTACAATTCTCATGTAGTGGTGCACACAGACTCAACATAGTTAAGACTTTGAATCAGAATTAATATTATTCAAAACAGAAAGAGTAATGAAAATGTGAACAATTCTCAAGGGAGAAGACAGTAAGCAGATTCCACATTGAGATGATCCAGATGTTGAGATTGACAAATAAAGACACAAGAGTTGCTTAGCTATTACACTACCCACATAAGGTCAAGGAAAGCATTCTGGACTGAATTAAAAGGTAGATATTCTCACCAGAGGAACAAATTATTTTTAAATAGAAAGTTTGGAACTGAAAATATAATATGAGTATCTGAAAATTTAAAACTCGGCAATAGGTTCAATATCAAAGTGGAAATGACAGAGGGAAAAGTCAATAAACTTAAAGGAGAAATGGCTAGAAAACATCTAATCAGAAGAACAGATCTAATATTGAACAAAAATTTAAAAGCCTCACAGGCCCATGGTGCTATCATATATACCAATGTTTTTATCATTTGAGTTTCTGAAGAAGAGACTTGTGTAGAAAATATTATAGAATCAATATCCAAAATATTTCTAAGCTTGGCACGTGCACACACACACACACACACACACACACACACACACACACACAATTAAATCATAGTGAAGCACAGACATGATGGTACCTGCCTGTAATTCCAGCACATAGTAGGATCAGGAGTTCTAGGGTATCCTTAGCTACATGATGAATTCCATGCCAGCCTTGCATTAAAAAAAGGCAAAATGATATAAAGTTGATCTTTATCATTCAAAGATTCCATATCTATAAATCTGCCTACTCTTGAAAATTTATTTATCAACATTCATGTTACTTTCTTTGTCATCCATGGACTTGTGCAGAACAGTGAAGAATCTTGGTCCCTCAATGTATGCCCTTCCAGGTAATAGTGGACAAGGTGGTGTATGATGTCCTTCTGGCTCCGTACAGAGATGGCCAGTGGACAACACAAGACAGTACAAGCTGTGCTTGTAAAGGTCTTGACTAGGGCTTGAACTCCAGCTCTGGTGCCTGTTAGTGGAGTCATCTCAGGTAAGTCATGTAATACCTCTTATCATCCTTTTCTTTTTTGTGTAAGGAATAAGATAGACTCTATTAGGATAAGTCATTCATAGAATTTAAGATGATTACCTAGTGAGGCATAGTTTTTCATGTTCTGTATTGATTACTTTTCTTATTGTTGTGACTACATTTCTGCTGAGAGGTAGGGTTTATTTTGGCTTTGAGATTGCTTTACAGTTTGAAGGGATGCATTTCATCATGGGAAGGAAGAAAAGACTGAGCACACCGCATCTACAGTCAGGAAACAGAAAATGAACAGGAAGTACAGTTGGCTATAAAACCTGAAGGCCTGCCTCTAGGGACCCACTTCCTCCAGTGAGGCTCCACCTTCTAAGGGTCCCAAAGCCTTCCAAAATAGCTCCATCAGGCTGGAGACCAAGTGTTTAAATGCATGAATCTATGAGGAGCATCTTATATTCAAACCACAACTTGGACATATTTTCCCTAAAAACAATGATGCTGTATTTTCTACCTCAGCATTTGCTGCAATTTCATAGGACATAAAAACTGAAAAATGTGATTTTTATTGTATTATTCAGCCATAACAGTAAATGAAACAAATGTTAACAACATGGATGAGCCTTGAAAACATGCCCACTGAACAGTTACTCACAAAAGGTGTATATATAAATGTCCAGGAAAGGCTAGCCCATGGGAATCTATAGATTAGGGATCTGAGGGTGATGAGAATGGGGAGTGACTGCTACTGTGATTTCTTTCTAGTGTGAGTAAATGTTCCAAATTGAGATCATAGTATTGTGAATATAAGATAAGCCACTGAATAGTGTGCTTTAAAGGGTATTTATGGCATGTGAATTAGATTTCAATTTTTAAAAGAAACATGATATTTTGCTGTATATGACTCAAATGTCTAAGATTTTAAGGACAAAATTGGCAGTAGGAAGTGTTGATGAGGATGTCAGAGGATTGACATTCTCACTTGCTCTTGTTGAGATCTGAAATGGTGCAGCCACTATGAGGACCAGGCTGGCAATTTCTTATAAATTGAGCACATATTAACATACAACCAACAATCTCACCTGTGGGTTATCCACGTGAAATGGAAAACTATTTCCACATGAATGTTTACAGAGCCTGAATAAACACCACAATTTACAAATAATATAGGTAACCTTCAATTGGAGCCAGGCATGATGGCATAATCCTGCAACCCCCAACATTCAAGAGTCTGCGGCAGAATTATGAGTTTGAAGCTGCATGCACTGGGCTACCTAGTAAGACACTGTCTTGAAAGTGGAAAATCCTTCTGTTTGCAAATGGATGAAGATGTTGTGAAACAGTCATATAACTACATATTTATTCCACAACAAAACAGAATGGATTATTAATACATATAATGGCATGGATGGATGTGGTGATATATTGTGTATCAAATAAAGCTTACCTGAGGATCATAGGATAGAGCTAGCCACTAGATTAAACACAGAAGCCGGTTGGTGGTGGTACACACCTTTAATCCCAGCACTTGAGATCTCATGCCTTTGCTTCCAGTATGTGGGAAGCACACATGCTATTAATCCCACCACTAGGAAGGAAGTGAAATGGCTGGGCAGAGAAAGACATATAAGGTGTGAGGAGACAGGAACTTGAGAGCCTTTTGGCTGAGGACTCAGAGGCTTTCAATCAGAGGATTTGAGCTAGGTTCTCACCTTCCATTTGGCCTGGGGATTCAGTAGTGGTGAGAAATTTCTCCAGTGGCTTGTTCCTTTCTCTCTCTGATCTTTCAGCTTTTTTACCCTACTATCTGGCTCTAGGTTTTCACTATAATGCCATTTAGGATTCGTGCACAGATTAACCTCAAATGCATCTTGCTAAGTGGGGGGAAGTCAGAGTCAAATGATTCCATGATTCCATTTATGTCAGATACTAGAAAATGTAACACTAAATTGGCAGTTGCCAGAGGCTGAGGGAAAGTGGGGACTTAACAAGAAGGCAGGCAGCAGGAGAGACCAGGGAGAAGGACAATCAGACTGCTCTGACCCTTCGCTGTGAGGTCACTGCTAGATTCTATGGACACGCCAAACCTCACATAACTTCTCACCAGAAAGAGAATGCTATTACAAATAAATTAATAATAAAAATTTTGAACTGGGAAGAGAGCTTAGTTTGTAAAATACTTGCCTCACAAACATCAGAACTTGAGTTCAGTCCCCCAGAACTCATATGAAAAAAGTCTGGTGTGATGGTGTATGCTTTTAGTCCCAACACTTGGAGAAGTGGAAACAGGAGGATTACTGCAACTCGCTGACAAGCCAGTCTAGTCTCAATAGTGAGCTCATGGCCAATGAGAGACCATTTCATAGAAGGTATCTAGCCTTCCTGAGGATGAAACCTAAGGTTGTCTGCTGTCTTACACACACACACACACACACACACACACACACACACACACACACACACACACACACACACACACACACAGGCACACCAAAGTATACCTGCACACACATGTTCATTGGTGCATAAACATGCACATCACACACATGTACACAGGTGTGTGCACACACACAATACTCCTCCTGCATGCATGAAACAATAATTTTAAGCTCAGTGATGAAAATACAAATTTCTAAAATCATAACATGACTTCATAGACTACATCTTCCTCTATATATTATTTAGACTATTAAGCAGTAGCTGAGACTGGACTCCACGGGCAGCTGCTCAGTGCACAATATTCAGAAAGTCTAGGTGAGTCAAAAGGGCCAGAATAGCAGTGAACAGCCAAGCCATAGGTAACAGCCAATGTCCTACATGCTACACCATTCAGGTAAACAAGACTGGCATTCCCTGGAGGGTCTAATCACCACAAAATTGACTTACAAAAGTTGGAGTCAGAATTGCTCCCCAACAGGCTTGTGGCAATTGTCACAGGGCATCGTACAAAATCTGAGAGGAAACTAAGACAGGGTGCAGTCGTGGAGACTGGATCTACACAGCAGGGGCAGGGTTAAAAGCAGTCTCTGTAAGGGATAAAAAGAAAAGATGGGTAGAAAAGGAACTGCTGGGAGTGGCTGGGCTTTGACCTCTATACTAAATAAACAGGATTCAGTGTTTTATATACATGTACTGTTAGTTGTCATCATAGATCATTTAACAGTATACATTTTTATATAAGAATTATCAATTTTTACTACCTTCTGTTCATGGCTTTTTACCTGTGATAGTAACATTAAATCAACTTGAAATATTACACAGTGACAAAAAGAAGACTCACAAAGGTAGCATATGAATGCTCAAAGGTTTGGCAGTCTACTATTCTAGCATCTTTTCTTTTGATGCCCAAAACAATGTAGTTCAAACAAGCCCCAAACAACTCAGCACAAGTTACAGAAGAGGAAACGGAGTCCAAGAGTTTAAATAACATGCTCAAGACACACAAATACATGCACAGAGCTTTTCCTCAGGTCTGGGTGGCTCAGAAGTGCCTGCTTCATGGCCTGGTTTTACCATCCTTGTGACCCATCAAAATCAACCAACAGAAGGATTTGTTTTGCTCTCACTTTCCTAGGATCTGGTCTGTGGTGGTTTGAGTAGAACATCATGGCGGCAGAAGCACATGGCAAGTAAGGGTCTTCATCTCATGGTGACCAGGCAACAGACAGATAGAAAGGATCTGGGTGCCAAGTATGGCCTTCAAAGCTACTGGACCCCACTTAATCCAACTATATCACACCTGTTGGGGAATCGTGAAGTCGGCCTGGCCCAGTCTCTTTGAGAGGCTTCTGTCATAGGTTTTTCAGGTTAGCATTCATGGCTCCTGGGGCGCAGTGTGGCTTTCAGTTCCCAAGAAATCAAGGCACTTCCTCAGGCAGTGAAGCATCCAGGCAGCTTTGTGTCTCTCTGTATGTTCCCTTAGAAGTCATGGACGAATGGAAGCCTGACAGGACAATTGGTCTTAGACATTACTCTTGTGTACGTTGTGTGATTTGCAGACATTATCGTATCCTGGCAACTCCAACTGTATTGCTTGCTTCTGCCAATTGCTACTATGTTCTGCTTCTGATAAGGGCATACAAAAGTCTGAATGCTCTCTATAAAATTGTCACAGCCTTTAATCTGAGCCTAGTTTAATTTCTCACTGGCTGTATCAGGTAGCCTTGGGCTGGTAAGTAAACATGGGGGATTATACCACCTCTTAAAGTTTCCACAACTGCCCAAAGCCTGTTAGGGCTATTTCATATTCGGAATGTAATAGGAGACCCTTCTGGATAAGAGCTGGACCAGCCGTGGTAGATGTGCCAGAAGCACCATGTGTTGACAATTTAAGAGTATATTGTATATTGAGACTCAACTCCTTAGGTTTAGTCAGGATCTGTTATTCACTCCTCCCATAACCTGAAGGAGTAACTCATCCTGTTACACCTTACGTTCCTAATCTGAAAGTGGAAATGACCATACTACCTACATGTAATGATGAGGACTTATAATAATAAGTTAGTAAATACTTAATGAATACAGAGTGCCCCTTATATGTTAGCTGTGGTTGCTGTTGTTACTTAAGATGTTTCCAGGTGTTTACACTGACACTGTAGACAACCTTAGTCAGCGTATGCTACTAAACAAGTAGGGCTGTGACTTCATCCTAGAAGCAGCAGCAGGGACTTCTGGTGGGAACAACTGGGGCAGGCAGATGTGTGGCCAGGGTACTAAAGTCCACCTACCAAGGACAGTTAGCTAGTTTAGCCCATCAGTGGGATGGGAATGACCAAATAGTTATGATAAGAATTATATGTTGGCTTTTTTAGTGGCTTCTTTCTCTTTCTTCCTTTTCTTCTTCTTCTCTTCCTCCTCTTCCTTTTCTTTTCCTTTTTAGAAGATCTATGCACAAACCAAGACTCAGTGACTACAGATCCCCTTGCTACTTGCTATGGGAACAACTGACTCTGGCCAGCATTAAGAATACTGCTTTGAAAGGGTTTAAGATTCACTCAGTGACCACATGACCAAAGGCCTTATATCTGACCATCCTATCTTAAAAGATATATCTAATGACTCCTTTGGACCCTCACTGAAAAACACCCAACCTCAAGCATTTTTAAATCTCTCTAATACACTTCATTTCCTGTTAAACTACTAATCTATGTCTAGGAATACTTAAAGATGCTCAATCCTGGGGCTGGCTGGAGAGATAGTTCAGTACTTAAGAAGACTTACTGCTGTTGCCGAGGATCCAGGTTTCATTTCACAACCATTCTCCTAACCAACTCTAACTCTAGTTCCTGTGGTGGCTGCCACCCTCTGGCCTGCTCAAGTACCTGCATGCTTCCGGAGCATACACACCCATGCAGGCACACACACATACACATAAATTAAAAGAATACCTATGTTTAAAACATGCTGAGTAGGGCTTTAATTGGGAGAAAAGGAGAGAGATCAATACAGAAGGAGAGGGAGAGAGGAGAGAAAGTAACACTAAAGATGTTTGAACAAGACATGAGAAATTCTAATTTTTTATTTACCTTAGATTATATATAATACATATAAGTGTATTATATACATGTACCGTTTAAATGGAGTTAAGCTACTTGGGCTGGCAATGTCTCTTCCAAGAATCATAGACTATCTAATATTAATTCCAGGTCCAGGCATAAGAAACTCTGCTTTGAGTTGTGGATCGGGGTGTCAAAGAGATCCCTAAAACATCATAAGCTACTGCTGTTGCCCTTGGCTGCCTCCCAGAGGTTGAAGATAAGTCTACTTCTGAAGACACTGTGAACTTCAGACACAGGACTCACAAAATCTGATCTGAGAATGAACTTTCACAGTCCTAGGAGGCACTATGCAAACTGCCAAGGGAGGGAAGTAGCCAATAGTCCTACCTACCTGCGGTGCCTATGGATCACAACAATGAACAGCATTAGGGGTAGAAGATATCCCTAATGGTACAAAAATGGTGCTCATATCTTGGTGGTAATCAAAAACTCTCTAATTGGACTTAAGGCATACTCGACAACAGGAAAATCATGCTAGGTTCTGGAAACCTAGCTAACTCCTCCAGGACTAGTGAGTTCATGTATCTTAGAGGAGATTTTACTACTGACATTTTATTAAATCAGAAGGATTCCTAACTGCGTTCTAAACACTCATTATACCACAGCTAAGTGTAATTCCTAATGCTCACCAAACACTCCTTGCAACAGGGACCATTATAGAAAACCTCAACTAGTCAAAATGCAGAGGAAAAACTGATCCTGGGGTTCCCAGCCCTAATGCATACAAATACAAACACAACTTCTACATCTAAGAGGGAGAAATCTGCCCTGAGATTGTGTCTCCTAGCAATTACATGGACATTTCACTCAATAGTATGGCTTCCTAAACAAGACTTGAACACTGACAATACTGATGGATATGATAACATGGAAGAGGTGAATCTCTTGGGGCCACACTCCTAGGCAGAGAAGTAATCTTTCCCTGGGAAGGAGCTTCCTAATTGGCTATCCAATACCAATGGTCATCCCTAAAATGTACATGCAAGCAATACTGAACAGACTCATTAGATTATGTGTGTGTGTGTGTGAGTGTGTGTGTGTGTGTGTGTGTGTGTGTGTGTGTGTGTGTAACAATAACAAGATGGGGGAACATGGGGGAGTTGAAATATGAAATGGAATTGAAGGAATGATGCAATTATATTTTCATTTTTAAGTGCTCAATTAGGAAGAATAACAAACTTAGTAGAATCGATAAGTCTTTGATTGTCCTGCCAGCATCCCACTTAGGAAGTAGTAAAGGACCAAAGACTGATAGATGAAGTTCCTTCAGGATTATGGTGATCTCTAGAGGTATTTGAAAACCTGGCTTCTTCTCTATTATATGATCTATTCTCCACATCAGTAGGCAGAAGATTCAAAACAAGTAAAAAACTGGAATCCCTCTGATGGGTGCAGAGACTTGTGGAATGAATGAGGCTGACCATTAAGGCAATGCTCTAGGTCCCCATGAAGTTAATGGTATGAGCTCAGTCTTAAGCCAGCACTTGAAGTGGCTCCACCTTGAATGAGTATATAGAAGACCTTGGTCCCTGGGGAAAACACACTGGCCCCACTGCATGATTCTGGTCAAGTGTGAAGAATAGAGTTTTCACAGCAACTGCCAGAGGGGCCAAACTGGGGACACAATGCTGACTGCCAGTCCCCACGTGCACGCTTTGGCTCATTGTGAGTTACTAGCCAGGTAGGCTGCAAATCTTAACATTCTCCACTTGCTCAGAGGCAGAGGGATGTAAGTTTAAGGCTGCTGTCATTTGGGACTTAGTAAGCTATGGGAACCAGTCTAGCTTCTTATATTCCCTGAAAATCTGTAGAGTTGAAAAACCATCTCTTGGAAAACAAATTATTTTTAATAATTCATTGGCTTGCCTGGAGATACAGAGTCCCAGCAGAGCACTGAGGACATCCGGAGGAGGAGAGAAAAAACTCTGGCTGGCTGAGCTGCTGGGCTGAAAACGAGGCAGAACCAGGGTGTAAACAAGTCCAGGAGACAGAGGACAGTTCATACTTGAGCTTTTCCTCTCCTCCATGCTTTTCTCCATTCTGGAATAGCTACTTTGGATCAGCCCTATCTCCCCATTTGAAAACTGATTTGATTTGAACTTCTTAAAACATTCGAGTGCTTTGGGATTAGAGTGTAAAATTGTTACTATGCCTTTAATCCCCAACGTTATCAGCTCCCTACCATTCCAGCCTCCATTTCCAACATGCTCCTCTGGCCTTTGTATTCAGCCAGTCTTAATGTTCTGCCCCAGGACCATGGCCCACATTTCTTACTCCACCTTAAATGCTTCCACATATTCTGCTCATTTCCTTCCTTTGCATTCTTCAAGCCTCAGCCCTCCCTTGCCAGAGAGGGCTGGTCAGTTCTTTCTGTTTCTGTTCATGGTGTCCCTGTGAATTTCCTTCATGGTGTTCTCATCATCTTGTACGTAACTTACCAGGGTGAGTTTTCTGTTCAGTTGTAAGTTCTTTAAGACTTGAACTACCCAATTCCCAGCACAGCTAACAAATACTTTTGAGGGAATAACTAAATAAAGACGTCAATGTTGGGACTTACTTGTGTAAGGTTGAACAGCCAGAATTCCAAATCGGGCCTATTTAAGGCAAAGTTTGCACTCCACATAACTATATTTTTCCTTGCAGTTTTAAAACTTGTTTGAATTTTTTATTTATATCCTCGCATTTCAAGATTCTTCAAAAAGAAGACAAATTACCTCTGCGTGGTTAGGGAAAAAAACAAAACAAAACAAAACATTGAATGGATCCAAACCTGGGGCCAGCAAAAGATAGTAATTTGAGTGACCCGTTGAAAGGCAGGGTAGAGACAGGACCAAGTAGGCATCGCTTCAGAAGTCTGTAGTCTGTTTCTCTCTGGCTGATCCTGAGGCGGGATCTAAGCTTGAGTTGGTCTCTCTAAGGAAGAATAGGGTGGAACAGTTGTAGCCCAGATTCTCAGCCTAAGGGAACCTCTTTTCTAAGATCCTTTAGCCCCCTACATGACACCTTGTTTTCTGTGGTGTATAGAGGACACTCCCTGGAGTGATGTACAGCCCTCAATATGAACAACTGCAAACGTCAGCCCAGACTGAGGAGAGAGGCCGGTTATGTAAGTTACTGATTACAGCAATAAGGGACCTTGGCAAGTGCCTAGATGTTCTTCTTTGTGCAAAGGAAACTTCCATGCTGGGATGTCTCCCAGGAGAAATACTGTAAGCTCCTCCCTTTCCTCTGGCCTTGCTCCTCCCTGCCCTCCCTCCATGCAGCTGCAACTTCTGGCAGTGAACAGTTTCAAACCTCAAGCTCATTCATCCTCCAGCTCTATAAATGTTTAATGGGCACTAGACCTGCAATTGGCTGGATGCTGGAAGCTGGAAGAACAGACAGACAGAACAGGGCCTCTTCTCCACTAAATAAGGAAGTAAAACAAGAGAGCATTGACCAGACTGCTGGGAATATGACCATGGCCCTGGTAATTCAGGACTCTGCAATATCAAAACAGGTGGGAGACTTGCTCTGAGCCCTCTCCTTCCTCTGGATCATTTCTGATGAGTGGTGAATGATCTGTAGAAGGTCTGATCTCTTTCCAGGCAAGAAATCAGCCCGAACTCCTAGTCTTGACATTGAAATGGATTCTTTCAGCCCCTCTGGGGATCCTGATTTCTTTTGCTCTACAGGTATGGCTTGTTGGTTCTACTGCTGATTGCCCAGGGTTCTAGATTGACCAGCCAGCACAGATGGAGCCAAGCACTCAGGCAGGGCTGCAACTGTCCTTTAGAGCAGTTCATACATTTCTTCAGCCCAGCAACACTGGTTCTCACAGCAGTCCCTGGAACTGGAGGCTCACCAGAGAAAAAAGAATAAAGAACTTCAGGCTCCATAGCAAATTCTATAGTAGAGTTTCCTAGAAGGCAGACAAAAACCTGCTATCATCAAGCAGAAATGTGCCACCTGACTTTCATAGCATGTATCAGCCTGTCAGTTTTCAACTGCCTAGGTGCAGAGGATGGTGGCCTTGATGCCCATTCACCTAGCACCAACAGTTCCAAGTCTAGTTTCTTAGTATGTATAGACTTGCTTCCCAGGAGCCACTGCATCTCAACAGTTATGCTGATGGACAAGCCTTGGGGAAGATCCTGTGCTCATCCCAGATAACTAGATCACCCTTTGGTAAGTAGGGTCCCTTCTCAGGAGAAGAAGTCATGGGGACAAAGGAGGGTAAGGGAGTGCAGCTGGGAAGCAGAGGTTCCAGGGGAAGATCACCCACTTGAAACAGCAAACCAGCCATCTCCCATACCTGTCAGCATTCAGTTTCTCTGTGAAGGCACAGAGGATGAGAGCAGAGGGAGCCAAAGGATGAACCGCCATTGTGGCATGCGCCTTCCTCCAGGAAGAAAAAGTCTGGACTTTACAAAGGAGGATACATAAGTAAAATCTCTTGAAGACAAATCTAGAAATAATAATTCACAATCTGTGAAAATGTCCCAAGGTCTACAAATGTAAAACCTACTTTTCTAAGTAACCTAAACAAACTCCCAAACCTAGGAGGTTATTACTGGAATCAAGAAAGTTAAAATGATCATTTTCAGATGCCTCTCTGTCTGTGTCTGGTGAGAGGGGACTTAACTTGGGATTTTCCTGGGAGGAAGGAAGGACGTAGAACTTCACATGCCGTACCACTGCCCAACACTGCAGTGGGTGCTTGTGAGAAGCTGCTATGGATAATGCAGAAGGGACTCAGGACCACAGGCAAACAGAAAAGTGATTGATGGGGTGTGGGGAGCACCCAGCAGGGGGGTGGGAGGTGATGGTAAAAAAGAGGAGTTCCTGACACCAGAACACATCTTTTTACAAACATTCTTAGTATAGACAGTGAAACTGACCAGCATTGCTAACCTGCTGTGTATCTCTGGTGTCTCCTAAAATTGTCTTCCAGAATGACTTTTATTCCCTTGAAAAAAAAAGCTATTGCTTTAGATCACATCTTACAACTCCAGAAAGTCTCTTCTTAGAGAACTGGTTCCTATGGTTGCTGTAACTAATCGCCATACGCTTACAGCATTGCAAGTTTGTTCTTTCTCTCACAGTCTTGTATCGGGAAAGGAGGTCTGATAAGGGTCCTGCTAGGTTAAAATTCCTACTTTCTTGTTTGGAGTTTCCATTAAGAATCTATCTTTGAGTTTTCCAGCTCCTCACCACTCCTTGGCTGGCAAATTCTTCCTCCATCTTCAAAGCTAACAATGGCATGTTGAGTCTTTCTAACATAGCTTCACTCTTCCTCTGTCGCTCTTTCCTTTTAAGGACACTTGCCACTAACTTTGGTCTGCCCAGAGGACCTCAGAGAGGCCCTCTAGTTCAAGATGGATGATTGGCATCCCTTTGTCCACCTTCCATCTTCTCTCTTCTTTACCTCACAAGGTGACGGTGGTGGTCTGAAGGAGAATGGCCCCCATAGGCTCAAATATCTCAATGTCTGGTTCCTAGCTGGTGTACTGTGTACAGAAGGATTAGGAGGTGTGGCCTTGTTTGAGGAGGTGTGTTTCTGGGGTAGGCTTGAGATCTCAAGAGCCCATGCCAGGTGCAGTCTCTCTCTCTCTCTCTTTCTCTCTCTCTCTCTCTCTCTCTCTCTCTCTCTCTCTCTCTCTCTCCCTCTAACCTGAAGATAAAATTTAAGTGCTCAGCTATTGCTCCAGTCCCATGCCTGCTGTCATGATCTCTGTCATGATGGTCATAGATTCACCCTCTAAAACTATAAGCAAGCCCCCAATTAAATGCTTTCTTTTATAAATTGCTTTAGCCATGGTATCTATTCATGCCAATAGAACAGTGTCTAAGACAGTATCATATTCACAAGTTCCAAGGATTTGGACATGGACATCTTTGGCAGTCTAATTTTCTGCCACCTGCACCTAGCGTGAAGGTTTGTTCCCTGAGATAGATAACCAAAAATTATAAAATTGGATAATTTTTACCCATTAGAATGCATGAAGTTGAGCTTCTAAAACTTAGGTCAGGTACACTTTGATGAAATGAAGGACTTAAAAGGCTAGAAGTCCTAATGGGGGACCCAATGTTTAGTGTGAAAATTGAAAGAAAGTTCAGTCTACAAACCCATTTGTCTAGGGGAGAGGCTTCACCTGTTTGCACGCAGCCTGATTTCTTCCCCTATCATGTTTTCTTTTGGTTTGCTCAGCTCCAGGCAAAAGAGCGGAAGGCACACTTTGGGCTGCAGCAGCTAGAACACACCATATCTGACAGCAGGACACAACTGCCACTGTGTCCTAGCATGTGTTTGGTGTGTGGGCCACAGACCACTGCACAAGAGTCTCCCCTCCAGTGCTATAGAATGCTTAAAGAGAGATCCAGGATCTGAATTATAAACTGAATCTTGGACAAGTTCTATTTCCAAGTCTCCCCCCCCTCCCCGCTCCCCCCTCCCCATCTACACACAGCCTCTCCCAGCTTTCAGCCACTTCCATAAACTGTCCAATGCGTGTCTTTACTGGCTGTGACTCCCAGATACACAGTGCTGCCTTTGTGACTTGCAAAGAGAATGAACAGCTTGCTACTTCAGGACAAGTCCATAACTTCCAATTCTCTAACTTGTCTCACATTTTTAAAAATTTCTTTTTAGTTCTTTATTATATTTTTATTATTTAAAACAAATTTAATTTCAAATATATTTTGATCACACTCTTTCCCTCCTCCAAGTCCTTCCAGATCCATCCCTCCTCCCCACCCATCCAACCTTAAGTTCTTTCTCAATAGACAAACAAAAGCCCAATACAACAACAAAACCAAGAGAATAAAACCGCACCCAAAGTGAAAACAAACAGAAACCAAATAAAAGCAGACAGACAGACAGACAGACAGACAGACACACACACACACACACACACCACACACACACACACAGCCTGTGGAGTCCATAATATGTTGATTAACTACTCTCAAACATGAAGCCTGTCCTGGAGTAGTTGATGTACCCAGTGTTACTCTACTGGAGAAAACTGATTTTCTAACTCATCTTAAATATTAACCCCAGAAGGAAACTTGATGGACATGCAGCTCATTAGCACAGCTAACAACCCAAAGTTCTTCTCATAACTTAATAAATTGCCACACAAACTGCTTTTAATTATAAAATAACACTGTAGGTTTTTACAAATCAATTCTGTAAATAAATATAATAAAAAAAATGATACAAATCTTCTACCAAACTGGTCATTACAGGCAATTTGCCTAAGGGATAGAGCAAATGTTTCCCAAAATTAAAACCCTCAAGATTTTAAAATAATTTTATGAAAAAGGAACAAAAGGCAAACATTTTAGTAGAAGGTCACATTAGTGTTTGCCATTGGCAATGGAAACAAATAATTAGATATTAATAGACCTTTGAATTCATTTACCTATTTGAAAAATGAATAATTTTCATTTTTAGAATCAGAATATTTTCATATAAATTGGTGTTTTATTTTCCTGCTTTTTACTTCATCATTTAATTATTTTGTGATTTTTTTTTTTAAAAGAAAATTAGGTGACCTCTTTCATAGAAAGCAAATGCACTGTCTTGGTAACTTTTAATCCCATAAATTTATTTACATAAATTACTAAATAAACACATTGTGTGGAAGAAAGTAAAAGTGACCATATTATTCAGAGGAAAGTCCCACTGAGCATGTGGCCAATTAACCAAGACCCTCCTTTTCCCAAGGTGAGAACTATCACCAGCATGTTCTTCCATGTCCTGCTCTAAGTTAACAACGATGGTTGTGAATCCTCTGAGCCTAACAGCCATTTCGATCCTGATCAGATCTGCTGTGGTTACCCACAGAGATCTCGCAAGCTTAGGCCTGTTCATATTGCTGACAGAGAGATGGATAGGGAAGGCAATGACACCTTCCTTAAGAGTCCAGCCTCTCTCTTCTGCTCTTCAGCTGTATGCCACCCCAGCTGCACGTGGTCACGGCAGGTCCTGGAGGAAAAGAAGAGGACAGAAGCTTTACCGAAGCAGGGCTCCACCCATGCAGCCTTGCCATTGTCACCAGGTTTTCAGCGTTATACAAGCTCCTGCTAAGCAATCCCTCAACCACATTCCCAGAAGTAATCCCAATAAATTCACTGGCTCACCAAGCTAGCATTTGACAGAATCACAGCTTAGGTCTGTGGCTGGTGCCCTGTGTGCAGTGAAGGGACTTTTTCCTCAGATCTCTGGAAAAGTTAATACAGCATAAAATATATTCAGAACAGCTTTGAGTATTTTTTCCCTTTTATAATTTGCATGTCTCTCACTCCAATCATGGAAGTCTTCCTGGGTATGGTAGTGAAAGTTATGGAGCAAACATGGTTCTAAGAGTATAATTATCACGGTCATCTCTCAGAGGGGGATCTGAAATACAGTAGTACATTGGGAAGGAGGGGAACACATTTCCAGGCTGAGGATATGGCTCAGAAAATAGAGGACTTCCCTAGCATGCACACTCTACTCCCAACACAAGAGGGAGAGAGACCGATGGGGAGGAGAAGACTAAGAAGGGGATAATAGAGAGAGGATAAGTGAAGATATATCCATAGTCACTTGCCTGTAGTCAATATAGAGTTAAATATTATAAGTCCCAAATAATTCAAGTTGCCCTTGATTTAAATTGAGGCAGGGAATCATCAACCTTAATAACAGGAGCCTTTGGAAGACATTTGAGGCTTTCAAAGGTAACACAATGAATTCACAATTAGACTTTGTTTTTATACGTAAAAAAGAAGCTCAGTAAATATTTAAATTCCAGTTATAAAGGTCACACAAATTTGTAATCGTTTTTGCATCTTGATGGCATGCAATTTTAAATTCTTGCTCTTTATGAAAGGCCAGAAGTTTTATACAAAGACTTTGACTTATAACCTTGAGATCATGAGTCCTTGTTGGGAAAAATGTACATTTGTCAGAAATTCATTGGGGACACCATTGCTTCCGACCTCAGGTAGATTCCCCACTGAGTCTGCCTTCACTGTCTCGCTCTGCTCCAATTAACTCAACAAGTGCAGAGCCACTTAAGGAGCATAGCTGAAGGCATTCTTCTCTTTCAAAAAGTTACTTTGTAAGTAAAATAAATTGTCTAATATATTCAACTTAAGTCGTAATGTGAGTCCCTCATTTCTGCTAAGTTACAGAGCTGTTTCCACATGTAGGTTAATGCTCTGGAGAGAGTACCCTCCCTTGCCACGGTGACACAACTCTACAGACTCTCTCATGTCTGCTCCATCATTTTTCACGGGCTGACTCCTGCCGTGTTGGCCAATCCAACACCTCACAGTACTGCTGCAAGTGTAGCATGCCCTCCTTCTTTTATACCCCTCCTAATACTGCTCTCTACATTTCTCCAGAGCACTGACTCTCAAAGTGTGCTCCCTGGCCAAGGGCAACTGCCATTAACTGGAACTGATTAGAAGGTAGTCAGGTCCAACCCTTGACTTCCAGAGTGAAAAACTCTGAGAGAAGCCTATCATCTTGTTTTTCCACAAGTCCTCAAGGAGATTTTGGTGTACCCTCCACGTTGATGATCATGGGATTAGAACTGTAGAACAGTACACTGCTCAAACATGAGAAAGTCCATGGTATCATGCCAAAAAATTAACTTTTCACAGTGTCAAGTATAAGATAAATTGTCAAAAATAGATCTTAATCTTCCCGTAGTTAGAAAAATCAAAATTAGCTTCATAAATTGAATATGTTCTCAGATAATATATAGAATTTAGAAAAGTAAATGCAAATTTAAAATTTATATTCAAATATTAACATAGGTTTTTAAGATATCATAGTCTGAGAAGGTCATGTGACACTCGATGACACTAACAGAGGTTAAAGATATTTTCCAAACCCCTGGTCAGTGGCAGGATGATGGTGAGATCCTTGAGTCCTGGACCCAACCCAGTACACCTAAAACAACAAACAATGCTGTGCTTTAACCAAAGAAAGAACTTAAGGAGGGATTTACCACAAATTTGGAAAATATTAATATGTAGAGTACTGTGGTAATGATTTTGAAGGGAGTAAGAACTAGATGTTTATCCTAGAATATTGTCACAGCCAAATAATGTAAAGGAAATATTAGCCTGAAAATGTGGTGCTCTGGCTGCCTTGTAATTTTATTTGGCTGCTTTTATTACAAAACACAATAATTATATTTAATATTATAACATGAAAGAGAAACATCAGAAAAGTAACAATTTTAAAAAAGACATAAACATAATGTGGACAGTACTATAGAAGAAGATGACCAGTAGGAGAGGAGGGGGCAAGTGTGATATGGACTAGGAGGAGTAGATACGACCATATTTCCTTTCTGCCTGGGTGGAGATGCCAAAATGAAACCTGCCATTGTGTACCATTAACGCACGCTGGCAATAGCAAGCTATTGAAGCACATGGGCATTCCCAGTACAGTGTTTCTGCACAGTTCCATAGAGTCTATATGTCCTTGAGACTGTGCTTGATATCCCACAAGTTGTGATAAAAATTACACAAGAATTCTCTATTTTCTGCTTTAAAAAGAACACTTAGTAAACATTCTTTCATGTTTCCACATTGCTATATAATTTTCATAACTAATTTATAGCTATGCCAAGACTTATTTAGCTGTGTTTTGAGAGCTATTAGTGATGTAAGGGTATATATATATATATATATATATATATATATATATATATATATATATTTTACACTTTGAGAATCAGTGCTCTGGTAGAGAAATGTAGAGAGCAGTGTTAGAAGGGGTAATATATATATATATATATATATATATATATATATATATATGTAAAATAATGCTACAATAAGATATTTTTCTTCTTTTGAGCTAGTCCCTTTGGCTAAATTGCAAGAGATAGCCTAAATGTGTGTCCATAGTTCTTTTTGAAATTTTTTAAATTTTTTTATTATATTTGTGTTTTAATTTTACACATCAGCTATGGGTTCCCCTGTCCTCCCCCTCCCACCCCCACCCCCACCTTCCCCCCATCCCCTCCATTCCCATCTCCTCCAGGGCCAAGACTCCCCTGGGGATTCATTTAAACCTGGTGGATTCAGTATAGGCAGGTCTTGGTCAGAAATACCAAGGTTGCCTTTTTCATAGGAATTTTCACCAAGACCACAACAAAAGTATCACATCATGTACTCATTTCAGGAGAGTAAAGGGGACCAAAATTAAATTATTTCTTTGAAAAAATAAAAACCAACATTATCAGGCATGGTGGCAAATACTTCTAATCCCCACATTCAGGAATCTGAAGCAGGAGGATAGCTTGGTTTAGATAGCAAGATAACAAGATCCCGCCTCTTTAAAAAAAAATCAAGCTTCAAACAAGGAAAATTATGAAGATGACACCACTGAAATCTGGTTCCAAACATTCCTGTGACTGCCACTCTGAGGTACTTGCCTTGGCCATGAGTGAGGTACCAATAATAAGAATTTGTTTACATAGCTCAAGAACTTGGGGAAACATAAATGGAATTGGGATATCTAGTTCCTCACTGCAAGGGCTTATAAACTAGGATGGGGTTTAAGGAGCAGGCTTTGGGGAATTTTCATTTCCAACATTGCCACCTACAAAATATGAGTGAACATGTTTGCCTGTCTTGAGGAAGGACAGTAAATAAAGCCGAGAACACACTGGTGAGCAAATGCCTTCCCTTTGTAAACATCAATCCTGATCATCAATGCTAAGAACAGTTCAAAACAGGTATATTGGTGCACATCTATCATCTGAGCAATTGGGATGCTGAAGCAGGAGGATCCTGAAGCCAAGACCAGTCTGGGCCATTATGATACCTGTCTTCAAATGTGTGTGTGTGTGTGTGTGTGTGTGTGTGTGTGTGTGTGTGTGTGTGTGCATTTATATAAAGTTAAAAAAAAATCCAACTCTAATAGGGAGCTTTGAAGTAACGAGGATAGCTATGTGACAGCTGTCAAAGTTAAGGAGCCCAGGAAGGATGATGGACCCAACAGAGATGTATAAATTAAAATCTATTTGTAGCAAGAAGTAGCCTACAAACCAATCATTTATAAAAGAAATGTATCTGCCAAGATTTCAAATGTTCTGGCCAGCATTGTAACTCCCTATTGGGTAAAACTGTTCCAGGAAGCCAAATTTATAATTAGGAAGAAGGCTGCTTGGTGAGGTCACAATCAGACCTGGGGAGCTGGCTCCAAAACTCAGATGTTTGAAAGCATCAGGCCCTGCAGCATCTGACTCAGATGTCCTTGGCCCTTGGCCACCTCTCTGGGTGACACTGGAACTGCACAGAGGCCTTGGACTTGGAGAATTCTTTTTTCCCCTTTGTTCCCATGATGACTACCTTTCTGAAAGGTATTTTCCCCCTTCAGATATAATAATATCTCAGAGGGAGTTCCCCTTCAGGATTTGTTGCCCTAGGATAGATTCCATTCTTAGAGTCCAATCTGCTCTCATTGTTGACTGCACTCAGGTTAATGAGTTAGCAAATTAATGGCTTAGTTTGATATTACCTCCATCTCACAACTACAATATAAAAATTAACAACCAGCAAAGTGTCTCAATTCAGGCTTTGAAAGACTCGGTGCATCTCTGCCAGAAAAGGCATTTAGAGTAAGCACAGCCCTCATTAAGACATATATAGAGTTCTAAAAATGTCAACATAATACAATCTCTGTAACAAGGTGGACTGGACTCCACAGTCTGGTTTAAGTTAAAAGTTTACATTGTAAAGCTCTGCTTCCTGGATTATAAACTTTAGGCCCACCCAATATCACTACACTTTCAAAGAGCCCAATTTTAATGGATTAAAACTAGTGAACTTAATGTGTTAATCTATGAATCTGGGGGTGGGGTGCGGGGAGAAACAAGAATGTAGCATACAATGGCAGTTCCCCACACTGTAAAACACCCCTCTTTTGGGACTCCATTGAACTGCAGGGCACGTTAGGTCTCAGTTTTTCATTTTTCTTCTTCAGCACAGGGAGAGGGTAACCTTAGTCTTGGTAATCTTTTGGTTACATTTTTTTAATTACGATTCCATTTATTTATTTATGTGTGGGAGGGCTGCCCACACCACAGCATGGGTGTGAATGTAAAAGAACATGTGAAGAATCAGTTCTCTCCTTTTACTATATGGTTCTCAGAGATCAAGCTCAGGCCATCAGGCTGCTGAGCCATCTTGCTGGCCCTTGTTATGGTTTTAATGTGTGTTTTTATGCTTATTTATTTATTCACTCATTCATTCATCTGTCTATCTACCTATCTATAATATCTATATATCTCTATCTATCTATCTATCTATCTATCTATCTATCTATCTATCATCTATATGCTGTTTGCCCCGGCTGGTCTGGAACTGACTGCATCAACCAGACTGATCTCCAATTTGGGACAATCCTCCTGCCCCTGCCTCCCAAGGTAATTTCTGCTGGGATTACAGGCATGCATACAAACATAGTTTTTAAATTAAAATGGCACCATGCATAAGAACTTAACCAAAGTGGACTTCAGTTATTTATCAACTATTTTTTCTTTCAAAATCATCTTGTTATTTACAACAATGTGAGTGATGTCACAGTATGCCAAGTGAAATAAACCAGACACCAAAAGACAATAAAAAAAACTTAGTTGAATTCCTAAACATAGAGAATAGTGTGGTGACTGCTTAGGGCCAGGGTGAGGGGAGTAGGGAGCAGTTTCAATTATAAGATGAATACCACATAAAAGGTAACTGTGAAGTGATGGGGTGTGTTAATTAACTTTATGTGGTAATTACACACACACACACACACACACACACACATATATATAATCAAACTAATATATATATATATCATATATATATCAAACTAATATATATGTGTGTGTGTGTGTGTGTGTGTGTGTGTGTGTGTGTGTGTGTGTCAAACTATCACATTACAGACCCTAAAAACATACGATTTTTATTTGATAAGTATATCTCAATACCACTGAAAGTTATATGAATATCAGTTCTGAGATTCATCTCCATAAAGTAAATGACTGGTTTCAGAGTTGGGGAATAAGCATGGAGAGAAAAACCAATGAACATAGGAATAAGACTTTTCTTTCTTCTTTCCTTTTTTTGAGTTAATGAAAATATTCTGGAATTAGGCAGTCACAATAGTTGTACAACCTTTGGATAAAAATTACTGGATTGTAGTTAAAATTCACTTTTAAAGGATGGCTTTCATGTTATGTGACTAGAAAAAAAGTAATTCAAAGTAACTTGGATCTCTCCAGAATACTATGCTTCAGGGTCATTCATTGCCCACGGGCAAAAGTAACGAACATAAAGAAAAGGACTTATTCAAACATGCTGGATTTGAAGGATTCTAGACTCATGGCTGCATGTCTGCAGAGGAGGTGGTGAGTGACTATAGTTGGGCTCTCTCCCACATGTTTGGACACATTTAGCAACATCTCCTGTGTCACATTAAGACTTCAGCAGCTCGGTGTATGATGGAACTAGGGTACCCACCAGGTTAGTTCACTCACCGCATAACCAGTGTCAGGTGTCCATCCTTTTAGAAGGAATCACACTCCTGCTAAACCTGTTCAATGCTCGTGCATCAAGAAGGGCACAGATGTGAACAAGGAGGCCTAAGATTTTAGAAAATGTGGTCTGTTAACTGAATTCTTGTGAGGGTAATCACCACCCCCCACTCAACCTCAGAAAGAGCCCAGCAGTGCCTTTGTTGTGGTGGTTGTGGTGTACTATTTGGCAATGTAAGATTAAAACTTTCACTCTCTTCCCAGTGTACATGAAATCCTGGAGGATACATGCATGCTGCAGTTTTACCCTTCCCTCAGCCTTTACCCCCCTCTTCATTTGGGAGGGAATGGAAATATAATACACATAATTTTAATTTCCCCATTGTCTTCACTGAAGGGCCTTTCCCAGCATCCTTGTTGAATGACCTCAGGCCATTCTCTTAACCAAGAAAATACCTGAATTTTCACATTTACCCCACCCTCCCACCCCAGCTACTGTGGGGTTGAAGCGAATTACCCAGCTGAAAGCTATTACTATCAGAGAATTTCAAACATAATGAGACTTACATTCATAAAGTCAAATGTAGCATTTATAGGCAGGAAGCTGGCTTCTAACTCAGGTTTTAACACTACCTAGCCTTGTGGGTTCAAGCCATTTAACTAGCAACTCTGAGTCCCTGCTCTGACCTGAGAGAAATCATCATATTCTACCTACCCAAAGACAGAGAGCCTGAGACCCAGTCAGTGAGAAGTTAGGTTAGTGAGGATCTTGGACAACTATATGCACAGCCAGGATTACCTAACAGAGGGGTCTGCTACAATAGTTGACAGAAAGGCTGACTTTAGAGAGGAGAGGAAGAGACCACCTTTTAGGCAGGTAAAGCCACAAGCACTGGAGAAGAGATGGGAACAGACAAGGCAAGAAGCAGCTGTGTTTCTGAAGACAGGTTATCTTGACATCTGAGGACTGACCCAACCCAGGGAAGTGTTTGTGTAAGATTGTGTAACACTCTGAGTGGTGTAAGCCACCGGGATCTTCTCTTGTCTTCCTCTGTCCATCCATTGCTTTGAAAAGCCACAATTATAAAACATGATTCCCACCCCCTATGGCTACAGATGGGCCAACCAGAGGTGAGCTCTAGATCAGTAGAACCAATCAGAATGCTAGTGACTCAGAAACTAACATTTGAAGATTCTGGAGCTGAAACATTATGAACTTTAGAGCTAGATTGACTATCATTGGCACACTATGCCACCTGACTCCAAAAAAAAAAAGCTGGTACAGTGAGAATAAAACAAAAAACTCACAAATGTACAGCTAAAGCACAGCTAGAAAGCAGAGAGAAGCTGGGTGGTGATGGCACACGCCTTTAATCCCAGCACTCGGGAGGCAAAGGCAGGTGGATCTCTGTGAGTTTGAGGCCAGCTTGGTCTCCAAAGCAAGTGCCAGGAAAGACACAAAGCTACACAGAGAAACCCTGTATCGAAACACACACACACACACACACACACACACACAAAAAAAAAAAAAAAAAAAAAAAAAAAAAAAAGCAGAGAGAAGCCAGTGTGGGCATTGGTTCTTTCATCCTATTCCAGATCTCTGGTTGAGTTCTCCTAGAAGCTTGGCTATTTCAGATGGTCCAGTTTTGTGGGGTTCCTTAACAACCTTTGATCAACTTTCTTTTTGCCTTTTAAAGTAACTGAAGTTGACTTACACTATTATAACCCCAAGGTCTTAAACTGTAAGTCTATCAGCAAGAGATCATCGAAGTATGATTGCAGTTCTCACAGGATACCAGGCCAGGAAATGAGAGTGGTCATCTGGCTGTCTCAAACTTGTCAATGCAAATGCAAACTGAAATGCTAACTTTTGCAAAGTTTACGCATCCCTTTGACGCATGAAGACCAGTGACACAGAGGAAGAAAGTTAATGACTGAAAGACATAAAACTTATTTTCAGGTTGAAGCTCTACTTGAGTAACAGATATTACGTTATGTACCTCCTGAACTGGTGAATCAGACTTGAATTTGGTGATTAAACTAAACTGGTTAAGAAGACAGAAAAAGTCAGTGTGTTTACTGGGGTTGTATTCTGATGAAAAACAATATAAAGTAAACAGGTTTAGAAAATGAAATTGTGATAAAGCGTGAAGAAGAAAATCAATACGTGGCTGAGATGGACGAGCCGTAAGAGAGCCAATTTCAACTGCCATGATCAGGGACAGCCTTGATGAGATGGCATGTCTAGAGTGAGAACTGAGTGCTGTGATGGCTCAACTCCCTGAAGGTACCAAGAACATCACAAGGAAGTTCGCTGTGCTGAAAAGAGCCCAGAGAACAGAACAAAGAGAAACGTGGGATCTGAAGCAGTGCAGGAGGCAGGTGCACATGGAGCCCTGCAGATCACAGGCAGACCCTTAGCTCATTCTAAACTTCAAGGTTTAAAATGGAGAACTTCAATCTGGGAAGCGGTGTTCCACTTAGGATGATGTTTAATTATTAATTAATTTTATTCTTAACAATCTCATACATATATACAATGTGCTATGATCATGGTCACCCCTGGCCCTCTCTTACCTGTTCCCACTTCTACTGACCCCCTTCTTTGTTCCAACCAGTTCCCTCCCATGTCTCTGTGGGTGAGTGAGTGAGGGTTATTCAGGTCACTACAATTGCTCTGGGTTCGGGATTGCTATGACCATGTCATGTCGAGAAGACAGCATTTCTGAGCGCTCTTTCCCATCATCCTGCTCTCATAATCCTTCTAGTCCCTCTTCTACGGTGTTCCCTTGGCCTTGAAGGAGATGATATAGATGTCTCCTTTAGGCTGAGCACTCAGCATTGCTTGTTCCCAGACTCTGACTAGTTCTGAGTCTCTGCTCTGAAATCTGCCCATTATTTTATAAAAAGCTTCTCTGATCCAGGTGCTCTTATTATTTTTGTTTAAAGCAGACTGCTGTGCACACTCTGTGTAAAGGATCAGAACCTCGGAGCTTTCAGAAGGCTACAGCAGGGGTCCAGGTGGGACACAACATTAACCAGAGCAAAGAAAGTAGCAGCTAAGTGGAGAGAAGCAAATGGATTCACAACAGCATGTTGAAATAATCTCCTGGGGCATGCCACAGCCTAATAGTAAGTAGCTCTAAAAGTAGAAATAGGAGATAGGCAGTTCACAGTCAAAAAGGGGAGTGGCTCCTAACATTGTATAGAAAGGCACAGAAAGCCCCAAGCTCTGAGACAATTGATTCAGAGATATTTGGCTGATTCACCTAGTCCAAAGCTGCTGGCTCTCCCTCTTGGGTTTTAGTTTCCCTTTCTTTGCCCAGAAGCATGCAGTGGCCCCAGTCAGGGGACTAAGAATAGGATGTTTACAGAACACCACATCCCAGCCTGAGGCGGGACAAGGAAGAGGAGAAGGCTGGGAACAGGAAGGCTGGGAGGAGACACTTCCAGCCACTGCCATGAGAAGCAACATGTAAAGATACCAGTAAGCCACAAGCCATGTGGCAAAGTATAGACTAACAGAAATGGGCTAAATATAAGAGTAAGAGCTAGACAATGGTAGGCCTGAGCAATTTAAATAATATAAGTGTCTGTATGATTATTTTATACGTGGGTTGTGGGACCGCAGGGCCTTGGTGACACCTGGAGAGAAGCTCTCCATCTACAATCATCATACCTCCTGAATGCTCTAGCTGTGAGGAAACCTAAGTGTTCCCTGCCCACTACTACAGACAAAAAAAAGCATACCAGTTAGCCTTTGATACAAACACAATCGTGACAGTGATAACCAACTTTTAGCTCCTTTCTTAGTACAAAACACTGATCCTAATGCACTGCTCATGCTAAGTTAGTCTTCACAATAACCCTTAGAGGTGGGTACCATTGTTAAACTCATTCAGTAAAATAAGACATGAAGAAGTTTAACCATATGCCTCCAAACCTCATACAAACAGCCTATCCCACCACACAAGCTACCCCACTGTCAGAACACGGGCCAGGAATAGAGGCCTGTGAGGAGAATTCTGAGTGCTTATGAAAACACTCTAAGAACACAAGACAAGGGTCTTGTGACCTCAGTTTCTCCAGAACACAGAATTGTTCTTGGGATGTGTTTTTGTGCTCCTCTCAGGTGCAGCAGATAGAGGTGAGTTTACTTGAGATTATTCATTATTGCTTGCGGTTGTTAGTCTATTAAATGATCCTTTATATGCCTCTACGGAAAACATGTTTTTGCCATGTGCAGCTTGTCCTGGTGGTTCTAGACAGCTTGAACTCAGGCGAACTTTACTCATGAGACCTTTCTTAACCCTCAGAGGATAAATCCTCCGAGGAGCTAAATAAAGTTGGCTATTGCATAAGATTTTAGTTTGCCTCATTTATCAGCTCCATTCTCCCACTGCCTCTAGAGTAGTGACACCCCACTATCCCTCCACCTCAACCACCAACACCGCTTGCCAGCAGAGAGTATTCTAGCTGTGTATTGCCTTGTGGTAAGTACTGTGAAGAAACCATGCAGCTCTCATGTAGGAAAAAGCTGAGGCTCCTTGCTGCCCGTAAAGCATCTCTCGACTTACTCCTATCTCCTCTTGCCTGATGGAGATATTTTTCTGTTTCTAGTAGCACACACCAGAGTCTTTATATATGGCCTGCAAAGCAGGATATGAAAGATGTATCTATTAAGCACCCAGAGAGCCTGTGTGGCTGCTGGTAACCAATGGGTTATTTGTCTCCGCAGCAGTGGATTCCAGCTATAAATCAATCACTATTTCAATTGGGTCCACACACTTTACCATTTTTTCCAAAATGTACAGTTTTCTAGAAAAGAGATATTCTGCCACCCTGCTTTGCTACTGAGAGTTTCCTTTTAGGAGAAGAAATCAGATGTTGTTCCCTGGGTGTTAACCTGACCCATAGCCACTGAGACCAAGTCTTGAGGATCAAAGAATATATTCTAAAGGTCTGCATGAGGAAAAAACTAGGGGACTGCAGGCTTATGGCTCAAGAGTAGTACAAACAAAGCTCTTCTCATTTTTACTATTAAAGCAAGCAAAACATGAGGTGATGTTTTCACAGTTAGCTTAAGCAAATACAAGTACAGTGATGGAATATACCTGGAGTTACATCTTGTCATTTTTGGATATACATACGAACCAATAATATTCCCCCAGGCCTTTGTCTTTCCCACAGAGATAATGGGAAACTCTTCATGTTATTGCTTTCAAGAGATGTACAGTTATATGATTCTTTCTAGAAGGCCAACTTATGGGAATAACTTTTTTCACTCTGCCTTATTCATAGTTCACATAGCTTTCTTGCACAGGCTTCCATACCTAGAAAATCAGTGACCATCTGAGCCATAAGTCATAACTCAGGACATGAGGTGGGAGGGACCTTAGAGTCTTCATTTAACTCATTTGGTTCATGAAATGAAAGCTTAGTTTAAATCACCTAAGCCAGAAGAGAAGGGACTAGTTCCTTGCCCCAAAAAAGAAAGTGAAATCAGGCACTTGTGTCTGGAAGTGAAGGTGACCAGTGTGCTTTCCTCTTATTTAACAGAAACTCAGGTTGAACACCGAAAACAGAAACTGCAGGGCACATTTATACTCTCTAAAGCCTAGCCTGTCCCACCACATCAACTATCCCACCATTCCCCCATCCAACCACCACTACCACAGTCTTCTAGTGGTCTATTGCCTTGTGATAACTACTACAAATGTTAACGGCTTAACACCCCCCAAATTATTGGTTTTCATGATTTAGAAGGTTAGGAATCAAAATAGGACTCATGTGGTGCTTTTTCTGTTTCGTGTTTCTTCAATGAATGACACTTTGTGGTAGTCAGCTGACAATGAATTCATGTTACACCCAAGACAGCTTAACTCATGTATCTGGTACTTGGCAGGGTTATATGGAAGACTCCATTCAGCTGGGGCTGTCTACTAAGCACCAAACATATCATCCCATTTTTTTTACAGGGCAACTCATGACTTTCCAGAAACCCAAGTGGAAGCTGCAAAGCTTCTTTGACTCTAGCCTCCAGGTGTCTGAGAACATTGGGCCTCCATTTTATTAGTGAAACCAGTCACTCTAGCCTGCTCAGGTTCAAGAAGAAGGACATTAAGATCAATGGGAAAAGGGTGGATTTGTGAGACTCTTTTAATCACATACAGGTCACCATGTATGTGTCCACACTATATAAATATTTATTGCTTGCTTAGATCCAAGGGGGAAGGTAAATGAGAAATAGGGATAAATATCTGGTTTAGGGGTCTCTAGACATAGCTTCAGGATGGGCCATTACTAGATGTCTCTGGTTGACTCAGATGGAGGAATTACCCCAAAATTTTGTTCAGTTCACTAATGATCATTTTAAGAACTAATAAAAAGAGGACTAAGACTAGGAATGAGTAAAGTCTGTAAGAGAACAGGAATATAACAGGGATGATTACTGCATAGTGTTGGCTGTGAGAATTTAATAGAATTTACACATGTAAAAGACTTGGAACACGGATTGGCACATAGAAAATGGTGTGGAAGGCCTTACCCCCACCTTTACCCAGGGTAATCTTGAGGAGAAAGGGGTGAGAAATATTAGGGAGAAAGAGAGAGACAGCTGATGAGAGGAAAGACAGAAACACAGGATAGCTTCGGGAGGACCTGGGTCAATACCCAGTGGGCCAGAACTTTATTCAAAAATGCTTTTTATAACAATGCTAAGGGGTGAGGCAAAAGACCTTCCCCTTGTTAGATACAACCAAGTGTAGACCCTTCCAAACACCTGGTACCCAGGCCCATGGTACAATCATCCTCTTGTGCAGTCCTGCTGGGTAAAACAAGCTCAGAGTCTCTGACCCTGAGTAATTTGAGTCCACAAAATGTATCATAACTACTCCACTATCATTATCATCACCACCATGCATGCCATAATGAAAATACTTCCCAACCATAAGCAAGCATCAAAATTTAATTCCTCAGAGGCTTGTGGAAATGTGATTTTAATCACTTAAATCAGGTTATAAGCAAATTGCCAACAAAATTCATTCAGGTTTCTTCAAAGTAAATAACTTTCAGTTCAATGAGTTCTGTAATCAAAATAGGTCATTTGAAAGTTCTCAGAAACCATGAATCATAGGAAAGATTATATTACAGAAAGAGTCAATGGTCAACTATAAGGAATCAAGCCAGACAACATTATAGAATGAATGCATGGATGTGGTAGTGGCTCACAAGTGCCCACCCCTATCTCAGGAGCTACCGGCAGTTGATGGTTTCTGGGAAAGCAAGAGTCAACTTTCTCCAGTGGGATTAGTTCCAGGTAGTTTGTTCATAGTCCAGTATAAGACTCATACTCATGGATGACACTATTTGGACTCAATGAGTTATTGCAGGAAAAAGAAGACATGAATATTTGAGAATATGTTGGTGTAGAAGATACTGAGAGAAGGGGAGGGGTGAATGTAATCAAAGTACATTGTATTTATGTATTTTAAAAATAAATATAAATCGAGTTGATAGTCAAGAAGACCATTTTGTTACAATGTCTACTTTTTTTTTTTTTTTTTTTTTGCATTTCCCAGAGTCCTAAAGATATTTGATACATACCTCTGTGGTAGAAATGAACTGTTTTCTTCACTGCCCACCAATTGCTGGGAATAGTCTGATGTCAAATATGCCTGCTGGTAGAAGTTGGAAGAATTTCCCTCTCCTTAGGAAATGAAAGTTGTAGGCATAATTGTTATAGTTTCAAGACCCCACAAATTTCTGCTCTGGTACCATTCTTACTTACACATAGAAGACATGGGGGCAAAAATCTCACATGGTACTCTTCTGTACTTCATGGTTCCCCACTCTGGCTGTATATCCAGAGCCAGTTCTGCTACAATGGCACTTAGAAGTCTAGAGACAGTAGTGATCTACAGTAGCAAATGGGGTAGAGATGTTGAATGTAATTGGGAGATTCAGAAGTGTATGAGATAGAATAGAGATAACACAGAGGATCTGCAAACCTATGCAATGAACATTCCAGAGGAGGGACCAGAGAACACTCCCTTATTCTAGGCAATGAAGAATGCACTGTGAAGAGAAGCCCTGAAATATCTGAGCTGCTTCAGTTGCTCATCATCTGAAAGCTGGTGTTGAAAATGAAGGAATTGGGAAGCCATAGAACAAATGAAGCTAGGAAAATGGCAAATGACATCATTTTGTTGTCAAAGGCAAGGTGAGTGTACACTGCTCAGCAAGATTTGGAGTGGAAAACAGGGTGCCTAGAATAGTAGAAACATGCAGGAACCAGTATTATAAGGAGTGGAGACAATGCAGAGTTAACCAAAGAATTATTTGAGTTTTATGACCAGTGGGATGAAATAGTTTGATGACAAACTTTCTTGTGAGTTACAGCAATAGAATGATTTCATTTTTAAATCTGGGCAAGTAAGAATCTTAGGACTTGTTGGTTTAAGTGAAAGAAGTCAGCTTAAGAAAGGAAACAAGATCACAGTGTATGATATGTGTAATAAATATTTGTATTGATTCATCCCCAAAGTCCATGTGTCCATTTTCTACTCCAAGGAAACTGAAATGTATAGGATTCAGCTTCATGAAATACAGCCACACTCCTTGTGTCTTTCACATGGGGATCACTATGGAGGCTAGATGACAAACAGAATTGTGTTTGTAATCTGTAACCTGGATATATACTCTCTGTTTAAAAGACTATAATTTATGCATATATGTGTGTGAGTGAGTGTCTGTGGTGGCCAGAAAAGAGGTCTACTGGATCTGGAGTCACAAAAAGTTATGAGCTGCCAGACATGAATGTTGGGAACTGAACTCACATCCTCTAAAGAGCAGCAAGTGTTATTAACCACTGAACTGTCTCTCAAATCTGCGGGTAGACATTCATAATGGCTAAGAGAAACTTCACTTTCTTTCCTGGTCCATTGATTAAAAGTCATTTTAATAGAAAGACCTAATTGAAATGTTTTAAAACTGTCCACCCCCATGCCGAAAGAACAGACCAAATGGCATGTCATCTCCTAGGTGAAGCCACAGAACTTGAGCCATTACTAAAAACATAAAATATGTAGGAGTGGCAGTCCCAATTAAGTCACCTGCCAGTCCATGGCAAAAAGGAAATGGGTCATGGCAGAACACAGTAGGCAACCATGCATTTACGTGAATGGTGATCCTAATTTCAGTAGCTATACCAGAAACATTGCCATCACCAAAAAAGACCAGCACACTCTGACACTTGATCCAGGACCACTGATATAACAAGCACATTGTGGTCCCTTTGTCAATAAGAATGATCCAAGCTCACTTTTTATACAAGGAATGCAGTATTTGTTATTATTTCTCATCTACATTCTTTATTTCTGCAGTGTATCTGCAAAGAGTTTGTCTTAATATTCTGAAGATAACATGCTTATCCACCATATGTACAATATTAGTACCAATTATACGTAGGGAACAAGAAATAAGCATTTTTATTGTCCTAATGAGAAGCCAGGTGCTACTTGGTTAAAACACACACACACACACACACACACACACACACACACAATTTTTAAAGAAGATGCTACATTGGTGAAGGCTTTCAAGGGGGCAATGACCTCATACATACTGCAGAAAACCTACCAAAGGTAAAGAAAACACCTTTAGTTCTTTGTCAGTCCTGATACTGAGAAAAAAATATAGCACTTAGTGTACTTCTTTAGATTTTAAATCTATAGACATGGCCCTAGGGAATAGTGTACTAGCCCACATATCAAGTGGGTTTTTTGTAACTTTAGAGTGCTATCCAGAGGAAAAGAGGGTTCTACAGCAGACCAGTTGACAAACTTAGGGGTGGGGTGGAGGGGTCAGTGTTAGACCACTTGCCTAGCATGCACAAGACCCTGGATTAGACCCTTAGCATCCTAAAATCTATGGTAAGCTGCCATGCTATGTGGGTTTGTAATCCAATGAATACAAGGGGCTACAGAGGTCCAGACAGGACAAGAATGGTGTCTGAGAGCTGAAAAGACCAGAAAAGAGGACCTAGGGTACTAGGGCAAAGCTGTGCCTACTGCAACAGAGGAATATTGACTTTGAGGAGGAAAAGATTCCTACAAGGTGACTTGGAAGTGGGAGATATTGAGCATATGGCTAGAGTAACCTGTTGTACCCCAACAAACCATGTGGTTAGTTCAGTGTAGCTAGTTTGGAAGGAAGACATAGATTCCATGAAGACTCCTTTGGTATCTAACCTAAGTTTACTATATCATTGGCTTCACTCACACCAGAGGAAAAGGATGATTTCCAGACCCAGTTTATGGATGAGTGTGCAAAGTATTGGTTGTAGATGGAATGCTTCTCTAGACTCCCCACTCAAGACTAGCCCTGAATGACCATAGAAATAGTCTTGTTGTGAAATAGGTAGGGACCATTGCAAGGGGACAAAAGCAAACAGACTCTGGACCCAGAGGAGGGCTACTGGACAACTCATTTTCTCTTAGCCACAGTTTCAGGCAAAGTAACTGGTTTCAACCAACCTCACAAAGGAACAAGCTGGGATGCTTTGTCTAAAGACATAAAGCTTTTCATTTTTCTGCTTTGGAACTTCTCTGAAGCTGCCAGCACATGCCAAGGAATCTCTTCATTCATACAGTTAATCCCAGAAGCACAAGGAAGCTAACACCCAAGATCATTAACCAGCATAGAAAGAAAAGTGATAAATAAACCGTCCCCCTTTTGCTCTAATGCGGTGAGCTCCTCGACCAGCAAGGAAGAACGACCACCATTCGAGGATTCTTCTCAGATCACACTTCATTGGAGCGCTTCTTGGTTGAGGGAGAGCGGGAGGTGAGGGGCCCCAAGAACCAAAAGGCAGCTGCTTATATAGGGAACCAAGTGAACAGGTCAATCTGTGATTGGATCCCGCCAGAATGCAAGCACAGGGTGCCACGGGATAGGCTGAGGACATAAGGCCAAATTACCATATACATGCATGCACAAACCTTGAGGCGCGCAGCCCAGCAAGCACAGCCAAATATGGAGTTGTTTACAGCAAAGCTGTCAGGAAGTCAGCGCCATCTTAGAATGGCAGCTCCCTACATCTCCCCCCTCTTTATTAATTAAGCAACAGGAGAGAGTAGAGGTCCGATCTCTGATAAGACCTTCAAGTACCCTTTTTTTCAGAGATGGGATATTGGTACTGACCCATATGCAATCGGACTTGCTCTCCTTGAAGGAAGGAAAACGTCCTACTCTCCAAGTGCAGTGCACGAGCCTGGCATCCTGTGCCCAATACAAATACTTCACCCAATCAGGTCCCCACCTCATGATGTGTTGACCAATCGAAGGTGAGTAAACAAGATAATTATCCACACACCTTCCCGAGTGCAATGGACTAACTAGTCCTAGGGGTACAAAGGCTATGTGAACTTATCATTTGTTCTTTAAGGCAGAAAGCCAGATCTGAGGGGAGGAGCCACACTCCAGAGCGGCTAATGCCTGAGTGATAATGACCTTGTCCTTTTTCGTACGTGCTCGCAAACAGCAGACCAACCACAGACAAAGCACACACCCTCCAAGACAGCGTGCCAAAAATATACTCCTTAAACAGGGAAAGGGCCGAAGAAATCCAGGAAGTTAATCCCTCCGCCAGTCCGGTGTCCACCTGGGTCGAGTTCACCGTGACGATAGCCACCCTCAGTTGTTCCATCAGGTTGTCGAATTCTCCCGTCCAATTGCCTGAATGATAACTGGACAACTGTTTAGACAGATTTACAGCACGGGTAAAGTTTTCATACTGGATACTAGTCACACACAACCCAGCATATTTCTATTGACAGCCAAGCTGGGCAATCTGCCAAAGGGTGTCAATTTGCTCTTATTGGCTGCAGCCTCTTCAGTAGCAAACTCAATCAGGACAGACACCTGAACTCAGGCCCTTGGCCCTAATCATTCTCTATGCGGACCTGCTGGATAAAGCCACGAGAAACCCAAAACTGGGTTCCCACATGTCCCCCTTTCTTAATATATAAAAAATAACTCATTATTAATAGCTTACAGCAATCTCCATAGCTTTTATACCTCCCAGAGTGGGAGGAGAGCATGATAAAGATGGCATTTCTCTTTTGGATTTGGTCCAAGGTGACTACAGCAGTCTTTAGCTGCATCAAGCCCTCTCTAAACGAAAACTTAATACAATTGCAAACTTAAAGAATCCCTTAGCTTCATCATTACCATTAACAGGTTAACATAAATATTGCTATACATAGTCACAATTCTCCCAGTCTTACAACTCAACACAAACTCTTTACAGAATCATTTGAATTAACATGTATGGTGATATATATAGTTCAACCTTAATTCATTCATAACGCAGCTCGTGTGGCTATGAGGACTGCCGCCGCTAGGCCAGGATTACTTAGCGGTCCTCCAATCTCTCTACAGGCCTTTAACCAAGCTTCCAATCCCTTTCCTTTCCATGGGGTAATAGCTCTTCTGCATTCTTTTGTGCTTTGCTCATATACTAATTGTTGAACCAGAGGCATAGCTGTTTCTACATCCCCAAATATCTTTCCTGCTGCCTCCAACATTCTAGCTACAAAATCTGAAAAAGGTTCATTGGGTCCTTGAATGATCTTAGTTAAGTTCCCTGAAACCTCTCCTTTATTTGGTAATGACTTCCAAGCCTTAGAATAAATGTCATTTATTTGTTGATAAACTTCAATAGTATATGCCGTCTGATTCACAGTCCATTGTCTTTGGCCTAGTAGCATGTCGGCTGTCCACTGCGGTTGATTATTCTGAAGATTAATTCTAGCTTGTGCCTGAGCTCTATCTGTGACTATAGATTTAAAATCCAAGTACTGTCCTGTAGACAGACATGCTCTAGCTATTTCAAACCAGTCTGTTGGAGTCATAGCCTGCGTGGTGAGCCTAGTCAACAAAGTTAAAGTATAACTAGCTGTTACTCCGTAGGCTCGAGCAGCCTCCACCAGATCCTTTAATTGTTTATAAGGCACAGGGTCATGATACCTATTGTTTGTTTGTGGGTCTTCAAAAACTGGGAACGCGGACGCTAATCGTGCCCAGGTGTTCCTCGTGTCTGCAAACACGAAGGCGGTGCCGGGGATGGGCGTGGTCCCGAAGGCGCCGTTGGTCCCACATTCATCCCAGCAGAAACATTATAAGGAGGGGGTCGCCGCCGCCCCATATCTTTCTTTCTCATACTCATCAGCAGCTTCCTCTAAATCTTTCTCCTTATCAGGGTCTAACTCACCATCAGAAAAATCAAGTTTTGCAAACTCTTTTAATACTAGATATAAGGAGTTCCCTTTCTTTTCTAATTTTTTTTCTTTTTCTTGTTTATTTTCTTTACTTTCCTTTTCTCTATTCTTTTCTTTCTTCTTTTTAGGCCTACTCAAGTTCTCTCCTTTAGAATCCGATTCTGATAGACTGTCCTGGTGTTTGATCAGTGCCTTGCATTCCTCCCTAACAATTTCCACATTGCGTAGGAAAAAACAGCAGAAAAGAACAACAATTACCATAAAAAAGAACACTAGAGCAAACACAAGCGGATCAATCCCAGCAGTCAGCATACCTGAGAGAAAAATATTTGTTTAAATTAAATAGACTAAAGAATATTAATTCTCCCTTTTCTTTATAGTTTTTTTTAAAGCAAAGTCTCAAGCCTAGTTAGAAAACCCAAACTTTTCCATTTAAACAGTTCTGTTTGCAACACAAAAACCAGTTCCAAAAGTCTATCGACTATCCCTTTGTTCCCGCTCTTTCTTTACAGAGAAGAGCAAAAACCTGCCCGCTTTTGTCGTGGGTTCCCAATTTACCTGGGAATTCCTTTAACCCTGCTTTTATCGCAGGTTCCCAATTTCCCAATTTGCCTGGAATTTCCTTTAGCCCCGCTTTTGTCACGGGTTCCCAATTTACCTGGGATTTACCGGTGCACCACCCTGACTGCAGAAAGTTCTGAGCCCTTGTTGAGATCCCCGGTACAGGCCACCACTTGTCGCGACCCGCCTCAAGGAAGACACAACACCAGGCTCTTCTTTCAGCAGTTTACTCAGGAACTTTGAACAATCTTCTGACTTCTGACCCTAGAAGATAACGATGTCGCCGCTCCGTGTGTTGAGTTCTGAATCCTCTTTGACCCCCCACTTGGTGTCCGAGTTTCCCGGTGTCTGAGTTTCCCGGTGTCCGAGTTTCCCGGGTTTCGGCACCAGCTGCGGCGAGCTCCTCGACCAGCGAGGAAGAACGACCACCATTCGAGGATTCTTCTCAGATCACACTTTATTGGAGCGCTTCTTGACTGAGGGAGAGCAGGAGGTGAGGGGCCCCAAGAACCAAAAGGCAACTGCTTATATAGGGAACCAAGTGAACGGGTCAATCTGTGATTGGATCCCGCCAGAATGCAAGCACGGGGTGCCACGGGATAGGCTGAGGACGTAAGGCCAAATTACCATATACACGCATGCGCAAACCTTGAGGCGCGCAGCCCAGCAAGCACAGCCAAATATGGAGTTGTTTACAGCAAAGCTGTCAGGAAGTCAGCACCATCTTAGAATGGCAGCTCCCTACACTCTAAACTTCCTCCAAAGTGCCTTCACAATTGAACCCATTTGCCAATAGCGATGAATGACACTTTACTCCATCTTTATGTGGGCCTTCCTTTCAGTGACACCTTAGAGTCAGCCCATTGTGATTCATGGAAGGATGCTTCTCTTCTTGACTCCATATTCAGTGAAGTCAGTTTCAACTGGCATGGGAGAGGATTTACATGGCAGAAAAAAGTAAGCATAGTTAATCTTCATTGTCGTTCCCTGGCTTTGGAATCACCATGGAAACACACCTTTGGCTGTATTTGTGAAGCCATATCCAGAGAGGTTTACCTGAATAGGGAAAACCACCCTGAATGTGGGCAGCACCATTTTGTGGCCCGGGATCCTAGACTGAATAAAAAGGAGAAAATGAGCTGAGCACCAGCATCCATTGCTCTGCTCCTTGGCTGTAGACACCGTATGACCAGCTGCCTCACATTCCTGCAACCCTGACTTCTATGCAATTATGGACAGTACCCTCAAACCATGAGACAGATCAAACCTTTCTTTCCTGAAGCTGTTTATGTCAGGTTCTTTGTATCAACAACGAAGAGATAATCACAAGTCAGGGCTATGTTTTGTTTTTGTTTTTTTTTCCCAGAGAACTAGCTAATAAACACTAATACATCAGGGTTTTCTTTCCTTGCTCCTTCTGTTATTTCAACGTGCTTTCTCCAATTCTATTACCAGTCACCTGAAAGTAAGCTTTTGTCGCAGACTCTGCTTCCACACCAGTCCACTCTTTTAAAAATATCTATCTCCTTTGCTATTATTGGGATGAAATAGGATCATATTGTAATAACATGGCTCTTCCTGAGACTCAGTGGTCTAGACCTAGAAAAATATAAATACTGCACATGGTTTTATTTTTCTTACTGGCTCTTAAGAACTGTGAGACCAAGATACTCAGAATTTCACTGCCAGGCATCTTGAGAGAGAAAGCAAGGTATACGTTAAAATAAGGTAAAAGAGATTTTCTCTGGTCTTCAGAGCCTGGATGGAGTGACTTGAAGACATTGAGAGAGTAATGTTCTAGTAGTGTCTATCTTTGGGGGCAATCCTCTCTAGACCACAGCCTGCTCTTCTTTGCTTATTCCTCCTGTGTTTTGTGAAGCCTGTGCTCTAGCTCCAAAAAGAACTAGAATGAAAAACCTGATTCTTGGTTTCTCTGGAGGGATAGGTTGAAGCAAAGCATGACACTGGTTTATAATCCCTTCTATCCTTTCCACCCAATGGACATATACTTCACAAACATGTATAGGGGTTTGCATGTCTTCTCTCCTTCTCTCTCTCTCTCTCTCTCTCTCTCTCTCTCTCTCTCTCTCTCTGTCTCTGTGTGTGTGTGTGTATGTGTGTGTGTGCGTATGTGTGTGCGCGTGTGCATGTCTGTGTAAGAACGCCAAGTCTTCACTGTCCAAAGCGTTCTCTATCATATAAAACTATTTTGGTATTATTTTTATTGATGCTTTTGCTATGTGACCCAGAGTAACTTCAAACTAACAATCCTTACACCTCAGCCTCACAGTGCTAGAATTGCAGACATATACGCCATCATACCTTATTTATTTAAAGCAATTAAAATGAAATAAAAACTTTTCATTCATTTCTAGAGTCAATTTAGCCAGATATCAAGTGCTTAATACCACATATGGTCAACTATATAGCACCACATAGTTACAGAATACATCTATCATTACAGGAAACTCTTTGGACAGTTCCTTGAAAGGGAAAAGCATTTGGATCCCAGTTCTGAAGTTATGTGAGGAAACAGCTTGCTGACCAGGAAGAGAGATGGTCCTGTGTTCTCTATGCCTGGAAAACTGTTGCAAAGCCTTTGAGCTCCCTTCCCACACAGAAGCCAAAGAAAACAACATTAGTTATTGGGGCCATGAGGATACCCTGTGAAGCAAGCTGGTCTTTATTTTTATGCTCTAAGCACATACAACTGGAACTGTCCCCACTATGTGTGTGGTGGGGGGACGACTGAGACTGTTCTGTATCACCTCTCATGAAGCAGGGCTGGGCTGTATTGTTTACATGTATTTTCTCATCTGATCAGAACAATAATTCTATGTGGTAGAAGCTATCACCATTATACCTATTTCAGAGATGAAGAAACTGAGTCTTAGGGGACTAATCTGAGCTCATTAGTGAAAAGGATGACGAAGAAATTTGTTTTTGTGCTTGCAGCTGGGTTTACACTGCTTCATAACTTAAATATTAAGGGATATGACCTCGTTCTACCCCCATATTGCAAGAATAGGGAAATGGGATACAGGGCATGCAAATACAGAGCATGGCAACAATATTATTTTGACTCCTCTATTTTTTAGAGGGCTACTTTCCTGCCAAACTTAGACTATCCTCAGCAGTAAGTAAACAAGATGTGGCTCTTCACAGAACACTAACCTCAAAAGAAAAATACATTCAAAGACCATATTCAGCAGGATCGCACAGTATAGAAAATAAATTCCATTAAATTTGAAACTTACTTGCTACCAAGTGATAGGATAACCTGCTTAAAAAAGCAAAAGCAATTGGAGACTGAGATGCTTTTCTTAAATGTTTAGCGAAAGAATAAAAGTATAACATTACCTGCAAAGACTTTTCAAGGTCTCCAATTACCAGTATATATGTATTTTTTTTTTTCAACAGAGACACTGACTTCTGCTGCATATCAAGTGTGCTTTCTCCAGGTCCCACCATCTGTCAATCATTCTGAGTCCTTAATTAGGAGTCTTCCAAGGAGACTCTGACATCCCAAAAAGTGATGTTCCCACATAGCCCCTCATTCTCATCCCAGATCAAACACCATGTCAGTAGATATGGTCAAAGGAAGCACTTCCTATTTCTTGGGGAGGCGTTTAGGGAACAGATTTTTCAATGTAGGTGGAGAAGATGGAGTGTGCTTTCAGAGTGCTGAGTTGTCAGAATCTGGGATTTGCTGTGCCCGACAAAATGGCTTCCAGAGCACCAGTCTAGTCAAGAGCATTTTTTAATGTTGTTCTGAGAGCTTTGTGTGGCTAAAATGTTTTGGGTAATGCTGCCTAAAACCATGTACTCATCAGAAACAGAGCCGGGCAGTGCCAAAGGGCTTCCAGACAACAGCTGTGTTCACAGCTGCTCAGCCTCCCAACTTCCCTGATGAGCCAGCATTCCTGTGTTGGGTAAGCGATGTTTTATTCTGAAAAGCCAGAGAGAGCCATGGAGAACAATTTGAACAGTAGTGAGAAACAGAGGCCAGGCAAAGAGAAGGAGATCATGAGGGTCCCTGGTTGGTAGTTCTATGAAGATGGCATTAACATTTGGAATGACAAGTCTGAGGCCCTGAAGATGTCACAAGACCTCATACTGCTTTCTTATGTGATCTATACCCTTGTTTCTGGAGAGCATGCTAGCTACTAGAAAAGTCAAAGCCCCATGTGGTCCTAAGCATAGAATGGTCCTAATCCCTATTTGTATTTTTGAAATCTTAATACAATGAGCTTATATTTGCTGCCATTTTGTGGAAAGTAGCTGGATTTCTCTTTTCTGCTGTGGCTGGACATGCTTCTCAGTTTATTCTCTTGGCTGCTGTAGCTCTGACCCAGACCCTGAGTGTGGATGCTCAGGCCTGCACGCGAAGGAGGAAGGCAGGGACAGCCTTCCTGTCCTGGCTTCTCCTTTGAACCCCAGGTTCATAAATCTTCCTACCTCAAACATTTTTTCTCCCTTAGTCCATTTACATGGTGGTGTCTCACACTGGTATCTGTGATGGTTAATTTTAACTGTAAACTTGAATGTTCCATGTAGTGTATACATGGAAGAAGTGGGTCACAGGAGTGTGCCTTTGAAGGGCATATGCCACTCTGTTCCCTTCTTATCTCTGCTTCCTGCTTGCTAAAAGGTAAAGAAACTTCTCTACACAGCCTTATAGTCATGATACTCTGCCCAAATGTATGGGATCAACCAACCATAGTCTGAAGCCTCTGAAACTTCCTTAAATCATGTACAGTGTGCATTTTGTCACATCAAGGCAAAATTAATTAATAGCAAAAGTGTTTGAGAATCTTAGACTCTCCAGTCTTGCTTTTTCCTCTCTTTCTGTCTTTGTCTTTTCTGTCTTTTCAACTCTCTGAAACTTAGACTAGAGATGACATCTGTTTGAGCTTTCATTTCCTCGTGTACTAAAGCATGGTTCTCAACATGTGGTCTCCAGAGCAGGTACATCAGCATTTCCTGTGAGCACATTAAAATGAAGATTCTTGGGCCATGTCAGGTCTATTGATCCAGAAGTCTGTGGGTAGGGCTCAGCAGTCTGTTTTCATCAACTTTCCAGGTGATTCTGATGCATGCTAAGTTAAGAAACAGTGCTATGCATTTGCTGTTTCATGTGCCTCTACATACAGTAGCACCCTTCTTTGGCTGATTTTCTCTTGCAGATGCCCATAGCCCTCAGAGTCTCTGACCCATTTCCTGGTTGAGAAACATTGTAAGAGCTCTTACACCTACTGTTCTCTCTGCCTCCAGTACTCTTCCCATTGGAGTCTTCATGTTATTTAAGCTGTGCACAATGGTGCTTCCCAATGTTCTTTTGCATAGTACATGTTTGTTCCATTACACTAATTATACACGTTTATATATTTTTTTCTTTAGCCCTCAAAATATAATCTCATAAAGTAGGGGCCTCATCTATTCACATGATGTATCCATAGAACTTAAATACTGTGGCATAATGGTCAGAACTGTCTGGTAGAAGTTTTGGTAATGATGGAAGTATTCCGTGTTCACTTTGTCCAACATGGCAGCTGCCGGCCATATGTGGTGTCTATTTGAGCAGTTGAAATGAGGCTAGTGTGACTAAGATACTAAATTTAATTTTTTTTAGTATAATTTTAATTCACTTAAATTTAGATAGCAATGTGTGGCTACTTCCTACTGTACTGAACATCACAGCCCTAGACACTTAAAATATGTATGTTGAATGAATGAATGAATCCCTTATAAAAACACTAAGAATATGATGTTTTAAATTGTCAATGATTGACAAAAAATGCTTTTATTGCTCCTGACTTACACAACTAACTACCTTGCCAGCTGTGAACCTGATGGTATCTAAAACTACTTAGGTAACAAGCTTATGGCCGTATCTATAAGGGAATTTCAGGGTTAATTTGAGGTGGGAAGACCCACCCTGATTTGGGCAGTACCATTCCACCTGCTGGGACTCTGGACCAAATAAAAAGGAGAAAACTAGGACTGGAGAGATGGCTCAGAGGTTAAGAGCACTGACTGCTCTCCCAGAGGTCCTGAGTTCAATTCCCAGCAACCAACCACATGGTAGCTCACAACCATCTGTAACGAGATCTGGGTCCTCTTCTGTATACATCATAAATAAATAAATTTTAACAAAAAAAAGGGGGGGGGAAACTAGCTGAGCATTGGCTTTCATCTCTCTTTGCTTTCGGACTGTGGATAACATGTGACCAGCTGCCTCGTGCTCTATGGCCACACCTTCCCCACTATGATTGAGGGGAGCCAAAACAAACTCTTCCTTCCTCAAGTTGCTCCCTCCCTTTTGTTTCAGGTCTTTTGCCACAGGAGTGAGAAAGAATTAACACTTCTAAAAAGTTTGATTTTGACTTCAAGTGGGAACAGTCTTTTTAGAGGAAAGCTGTTTTCAAGTCAAAACTAGCATTTTGGTAGAAAGATCTTAGCAGAGAGATTGGAAGGCAACGGTGGAAATGAGACATATGAATTAGCTTTGAGGAAACTTGAAAGTTGTAGATATAGGAACCAAAGGAATGACCTGCAATCTATTCCAAATTCAATGAATTTCCAGAGCACTGGCTAGATTGCATAGAAGCTCCTGGGGGTTGAGGGAAGATGAGCTTCTCTTTGATGGAGGAAAAGTAACAAAGTGGACAGGAAGAATAATCAAGCAATGTCGATTAGAAATCATCTTGGAGCTGGGCAGTGGTGGCGCACGCCTTTAATCCCAGCACTTGGGAGGCAGAGGCGGGAGGATCAATGTGAGTTCGAGGAAAACCTGGGCTACAGAGTGAGTTCCAGGAAAGGCGCAAAGCTACACAGAGAAACCCTGTCTCGAAAAACCGGAAAAAAAAAATCATCTTGGAAATGAACTTACATTCTCTAAATTTCCACTTTTGAACCTATCAAATAGACATCAGAATGCCCAACTGGCACGGTAGGATGTGTTAGTTCTCTTTTGTTTGTAAAAATTTAACATGACTTGACAGAAATCTACCTCCTGCAAAGTATGTTTTTCTAACCTAAAATATCTCCACCTCTGGGCTGAGCCTGTAGGTCCATGGTAAAGCACTTGTATGTGTAAAGCCCTGATTTTAAAGGTCCAAAGAGATGACTCAGTGGTTATGAGCACCGGCTGCTCTTCTAGAGGACTGAAGTTTGATCCCCAGCACCCAAATGATTGCTGACCTGTAACTCCAGTTCCAGAGGATTTGCATTGTCTTCTAATCTTTGAAGGCATTACATTCACATGGTACATAGAAATACATGCAGGCAAAGTATTCATACATATAAGAAAAATAAATCTTTTTTTTAAAAAAAGCCCTGGGTTTAGTTCTCAGTAATGAAAAATTTTGAAACAACCTACCCCTGTACTGTTGAATATAGGGCAACCTTTACTTCATTTAACATTATCTTCACCTAATTTGCTTGTCTTTTTTTCCTTCAAGACTCTGAAGTATGTAATTTTACCCCCAAGATAGTGCACAATATTATTCTGGTTAGTCCTTGATGGTTTGACACACAGTAAACTCTTTTATCAAATGATTAGAATAGAATAGATTCACAGCCCAAGCTCCCTTTTCTTTAAAAGATAGGCTGAGAATGAGATCCAATGATCCTTCCAGCTCTAAAATTGCTCTATCCTCTGGCTAAAGAGCCTCTAACAAGGAACATGTGGCCTAAATGTGTCATCTTCATTATTAGAAATATCATAGCACTAAATTGGGCTCTGATGTCACAAAATATTCCTGCAGTTTAATAGCACATCATAGTGTATTACCTTGATTTGACTCCCCCTTCTCCCCTTTCCCCCATCCCCTTCTTCCCTGTCTCTTGTCTTAGTTTATATCCCCTTCAAAATGGAACCCCAAACAAAGGTGTAAACACCATAGTTAGGAGGTCCTAGAGCCATAATGTGCATTAGCAGGAGAGGATGGATTGTTACAGATCATTGGGATGCTCCACACAAGACTAGAGTATGCCATGTAGCACCTGCACAGGGATGATGGACACTTGCACAGATTTGGTTACCATGATGTTGGTGTAAAAATGAAGATACAATTCTGTTTTGAGTTCTTTTGTATCCTTCTTTCAGTTTGATCTATCCCAGAATCTGCTTCAGGGTGGCAGACAACCATAATGTCTAACCAGAATCATTCAAGTACCATTTGCTGCTTTTGCAGCCCCAAGGCCATAATAGCATACTTTATGTTTCCCCTTGACCACCTTGTTCTAGCATTCTCCACCTCTGACCAGTGTCTGGGCTGCTCTAGGTTTGGTAGTCTGCCAGAGACTAGCTCCGACCTGCTACCACCTTATAAAGGGTTCTTGGGTTGAGGATAGAAGAATGAGAAAATATTAGGTAGAAAGATAGAAAGAGATGATAAGAAAGACAGAGACACAGGATAGCTTCAGGAGGGCCCTGGATCAATACCCAGCCACCAAGAACTTTACTCAGCAGGGCTTTTTATAATATGCCAAGTGGAGAGGCAAAAGACGCCCCCCTTGCAAGATCAAAGCACACTGTACAGCTAAGTGTAGACCCTTCCAAACAATTGGTAAACACGCCCGTGGCAAAAATATCCCATTATGTAGCCATGCTAGGTAAAGCAAGCTCAGATTCTCTGACCTTGAATAAGGTCTCACTAGAAAGTCTCTGTGGGCCACCACATCTAGGTTGCTTGTTTGACTAGTGATCTTGAATATAAGAATCTCACGACTCTGTGAAAGAAAGCACTTTGAAACACTTCACAGACACTAGCTTTTAAAAATATTACAATGTAGATAATTGACTGACCCAACACCATCATTTTCATTTTCAGAGTTTCCAGCAGTCTTAACACATCAGTCAACTCTTCTCAAATTTCCATGTCTTTTGTTTATAAACCACAGTTTGCACACAATTAATGTTTGCCTTCTGTCTGAACACCATCCCAACCTAACACAGGTAAGAGCCTTCAGTAATTGAAACACTGCTGGCTATGTATCCTTACCCCATCTTCCTCTAACAGGAGACTCGTTATTATCACAACCAGTGATCTTGTTCTGAAATTCCAACACTGGTTGCCATAGCCTCAGTTCTCCTGAGAGCAGAGCCTGCAACAAATTCTTGCATGTAGGAAACATTGAAATGGGGAAGAAGAGAAAGCCAGCACAAGAATGAATTCTCAAGGTCAAGGTGACATTGCCTGAATGATATTCTGAGGACTTTCCTGAACTCCCTAAAAGGTGGCCTGATGAGATCTAAATGGTGGAAGTATTTACACACTAGCTTCCTTCTCCACTGGTCAAGGCTGCCAGGCTAGTTCCTTGATTTGTCGGGCCATACATATGAATGTCAAGTGAAGATCCACAGTGACACGCAGCAAAGAAAACAGGAGCCAGCTGCACAGACTGGCTTGCTGCTGCAGTAGCTAGAATAAAGGGGATTTGGGGTGGTACAAGTTGTCAGAGACACCCCTTCTCAGACAACCTTGGGGGCTCCAGTTTACTCAGAATCATTCCAATGGTGTTAATGACATTCCCTCTTGCTTCCAGTTATGTTCTAGTTTGTACTACAAGGACATTGTTAACTACTTGCTCTCTTCTCCTTTCTCTGTCTCTGTCTTTCTCTCTTTTCCATACATAGGCACTTTAAGAAACACAAGAAAACCAAGAGAATTTCTTCATAATTTATTTTCCAGTTTTTCTACTGTTCTCAGCAGAACTGTCTCCAGAAGGAATACACTTTGTCTTTGTTAGGGCAAATGAAGCTTGAGCCCCAAGGAACCACTTTTACTAAGTCTTATGCATGTGAGGAATCCTTTCTCACACAGATTCCATTACTTAAAGTGAAGTACTGCATTCTATAACTACAGTCTGGACAATATTCTCCTCTGGGATAGAAACAGAAACATTAACTATGTTGAGAGTGATGAAACATATATGGCAGCCTTGTGGATCCAGAAGTCAATGACGTATGAACACAGGACATTCTCAACTTTTAAAATGTGGCCATTATAAGAGGATAGACCCTCTAATAACATAAATAGCATACCACTGATTTCGTTTACTTTGGAACCAAAGCATTTATAAACTGTAACTTTGTGACAAATCTGATGAGGGACCAAGTCACTTCCAACCACGTCTCCAATAAATGAACAAGCTAACAATAAACTAGACCCTGCATAACTTGTGTCTATTATACATTACCTATTTCAGTAGAGGACTATTTCGGTAATGTCAGGATATGATTCAGTATGCAGTACTCTTTGTGATTCCTTTCCTTGGAGCAATTGGGAATGGACTTCTTGCCCAAAGCCAGTGTTCACTGGGCTGATGTAACAAAAATTAAATATCTTAAAAACCACATCAAACCATGACTGAAGACCAATTGTATATAGATCCAAGAGCAAGGAACTAAGTCAAATTAGGCCTTCTTTGATGTTTGTCTTGATAGGTCATCATTACCACCAGTGAGATACACCATCAGTTGAGTTCATGATGACCTAGAACATCTACCATAGCAGGTTTTGGAATTCTGTTAAGTGAACTTGTCCATGTTAATTACATGTTAAGAACACAGTATATGGCCCACAGAAGGAGCTTAGTAGACATTTGATTTTGTTATTGCTAAATTTAAAGAATTGAATTTCATTCAGATTTTTGAAATTTGTATTTGAATTATGCAGCATAAAACTAAGTTATTCAATATTTCTCCAAAGTAACTCAAAGACCCTCATCACTTAGAAATAAGACTAATTTTTCTATTAGCAGTTTCTTTTAACAGAATCCAGACCTTAAACATGATGAACTGAAATATGCTCTCAAGAGCCCAGTCATCCCAGGAAAAGATTCAGTCAAGTAGTTTGCTGAATGCTTACCCCATCCTATTTTAATCCAATCTCACATTTTGCATAAGAATTTATTTTCATTCCAAAGTACTATACTTTCAGAATAAAGAACATGGCACTTTGTTGTGTTTTGATTGTTCCTGCTGTCTTTCACAAGAAACCTGGAGGAGAGTGGGCTAGTGGAGACACTTAGAAAGTCTTGGTCAAAACAACAACAACGAAGGGTTTCAGACATATCAAAGACGTGGTTTTCTGAAAATATGTGGTATTAAAATGATGATGAAATGTGTGCTAGAGATGGCTCAGCAGTTAGAGCACTTGCTGTTCTTGCAGTGGACCTGGGTTTGGTTCCCAGCACCACACTGTGCCTTTGACTCTCATTCCCGGAGATCCAAAACCATCCTTAGGCACACTCATGGTGTACATAGAGACATGCAGGCAAAACACTCAAACACATAAAGTAAAAAGAAGTAAAGTTTTTTTAGATAAAAGAAAATAACAAAAACATTATTTATTAAAAAAATAATCCTACTTAGTCATCTTATAGCTGGGCATGATGGTGAATGCCTGTAATCTCAGGTGGTAGAGCCTGTAATCAGGATGCTAAGGTGGGAGAACTGATCAGGATTTCAAAGTCAGACTAAACTACAAAGTAACACATTTGTCTCAAGGGGGAAAAAGTCTGTACCTACTGACATTCCAGGCTTCTTTAGGACTCACAGGGCTGAGAAAGATTGTATTAAGAGATCTCATGCAGGAAACCCAGAAGGGGCATGAAAGACACAACTCCTCTTTTTCTCAAAGTCAAGAAAAAAGAGGCAGTGGGCATGGTAGGAATGTTTTCTTACTTCATGTTACTCAAGTGGAATAAAATGTAGCATATATGCATGTTCTATTATAAATAACATTAAAAATACCAAATAGATAGGAGAGTTGAGCCAAACAAGCCTTTAATCAATTTCTGTCACTTCAGCGAGTTTATTCTCCTTGAGTATGTCCTCTACCCTTGTGGTAATTAAGTCTTGCTGCATAATTATAAAAGCTTACAGTCTTTGCTTTGAGGACCAAAGCAAAAAGGGGAACATGCCCTCTAATCCTCTAGCACATGTGAATATCACATTTGCCAATGGATACTCTGGTTCTGGAGTCTTTACTTTTCAATTGCATACACTGATATCAAAGTAGGCATTCGTGGACCACCAGACACCAAATCAATCTTGTTCATGATGAAATGTCAAATACAAACACAGAATTTTTTCCAAGCTCTTTTCCTTTTAGACAATCATGGGAAATTGCAGCCACAGAGAGGTAACAGAAGACTATGTAAATTATAATCCCAATATTGTGTTACATTAAAACTGTATTTGCCATACCATAAATACATGAGAATGAAAGATTAGAAGAATACAGGCCAAACTGTCATCAGTGCTTAACTCTGGGAGTAGGACTCAGTGGGTGATCCAGATTTTTTCCTATGCTTTTCTGTTTCTCTGATTTTGCATTGTCACCAAAGAGGCCCTCCAGAATCCATCTTTGTGTTGATATGGCAACCATGGAAAAACTCGCTTCATGTCCCATATTCAGAGGAAAGAGGAAAAGAAAGTGTTTGATTTCTGTCTACGACAACTGTCTAAGGTTCCCAGAAGACACTCAGTACTGAGACACAGAAACAACATGGCTCATGTGACTCCCTGTATAAGCAGCCACTGACATGGTCTTCATCAAGCCAGGCCTTGAGGGGGAAGAAGCTTTGAGATTTGTTTCCCTGAAAAACCAGATACTAAGCTTGGTTTTCATGTCAGAGGACAAGAGACTTTTATATTAGTCTTCACAAATTAAGAAAATCAGTCAAATTTTTGGTAGTAACTCAGACCTCAGGCTAAACCAAAGTCACTGGAGAGAACTAGACTTTTCTCCAGGGTTTAATAGAAGCTTTATTAATTTAAAGTGATTTATTGGCCCCTATTGTCGAAAGTCACAGAGAATGTGCATACATATATACACACGTTTTATCAACTTGAAGCTGCCTCTCTATATTTTTGTTAGAAGTATATGCATTTTTTTTCATATTTGGGTATGCTGGTTTTTCGACAAGAAGTAGGACACTGAAGTCCATGAGAGCTGAAAGGCTTCACAGGCCATCTTTACCTCCTGTTTCTTCATTCATTTTTTAACCTGACCGGTCCCTAAGTCTTACCATGTACTGCTGCTTCTGAACACGTGCAGAATCACCTTCCTCTCCACAGTCACAATTTTACTTTCACCATCACCTACCATCATCTCTCGCCAGCGTTGCTTCACCAACCTTGACCTCGACTGGTGTCCCGAAATTCAGATTTCTAAACTTGCCATGGATCCCAAACCTGACCACATTACTTTTTTAGCATAATACCCTCCCATAAGAATTTATAGCTATCCTCAAAGTAAACTCTTGATTCCTTGGCATGGCCTAGAAGACCATTTAGGATCAGCCTTATATTTGCCACCATATGTATTCCCTTCTACTCCAGCCATGCTCTGAATGGTGAATTTCCCACCATCTCTCACCTACTCTGGTCCACCTAGCTAGAGCAAGCAACCCTTTATCCATTTTTTTAAACTTCACTAACCTTTACTCATCTTCTGGTCCCAGGTTTGATATCATTTACTCTAGAAACACCTCTTGTCTTCTTAGGATGGTTGAGTACTCCTTTTCTGGATCCCACAGACCTTGGCATAAAGTTGTTATTTTAACACCCACCCCCAGTTAATGTATCAACTCTTTCTGGTGATGTACTGACTACATATTACTACTCTTGCTTCCACAGGGTATCCAAGGGATGCTGATTCAGAAAGAAATGATCCTACCCAGTGCCTTCACTTACTAAAGAGAAAATCTCTGGCTGTTACCACTCCTCTCGACACAGAATGTTAAGCTGGTTGTTTGTTTATTAGGGGGACTAAACCTGGGGTCTCTTGTGTGCTTTGGAGACATTTGAAATGAGATCTAACTCTTTCAATTATAAAGTCATTTTGTATCCCCCCCCTTTTCTTTATCTGTTAAATAAGGAAACAGAGTGAAAAACAGTATTTTTGTATTAAAATTCCTTCATGGAAGACATCTTGCCACTTTCTAGGGATCTATTTCTGTCTAATCTCTTGCTATAAAATTGAAGAAGTATTTCCAATGTTTTGCTTCCTTCTTTTACTTTTATGTTACTTGAGAAGAAAGTGTTGGGCTTCAGAGTTCATAAAAAACTCAGTTTCTTGACCTAATACGAACTTTCTTACTTTGAGGCACCAAGTAGATGACCTCCTGACTTAATGGTAACAAAATGATAGAGTTCACTGGCTTAACTTGCCACTTTCCTACACTCTATTCCTATACCTGTAAACACTGTGAAGAAAGGTAAAAGTTGATTTTCTCTTGGAGGTAATATGAATTATTCTTCCATTTTCTATTTCCTCTCAGGTCTTCCATTCTCATCCCATAAAATGTTACACCTCTTAGCAGTATCAATCCTGAACATCTTAGCTGTAGACTACAATCTCAGGTGAGAATTTACATTCAATCTTCTAAGCATCTGCTTTTCTACAATGGATTGTATTTATGGTTATCACGTGTGCTACTACACCTGCTGTTCTTTGAAGAAAGACAGGAAGATGTTTGCTTTACTCAGGGGAAGACTTCAGAGTTCACCTTAATATCATCCTGAGCCTTTGAGTCAACTAGAGTGAGACAGCAGACTTACTCATGCTGATTCCTCCCTCCCTTTCCCCTTCCTCTTCCTTCTTTTTCTCTTCTTTCCTTCCTTCCTGTTTCTCTTACTGTGCATTTGCATAACAAAAATTTGAGTCAATTACACTTTGCTCAGCCTGGAAGGAGGGGACTGGAACTGCCTGTACTGAATCCACCAAGTTTAAATGAATCCCCAAGGGTGAGTCTTGGCCCAGGAGGAGATGGGAATGGAGGGGAGGGGATGGGGGAAGGTGGGGGTAGGGGCGGGAGGGGGGAGGACAGGGGAACCCATGGCTGATATGTAAAATTAAAACACAAATATAATTTTAAAAAGGGGGGGATATTTCCCTAAAAAAAAAATTTGAGTCAATTAGTAAAGGAGTAGATTCATCTATTACTCATATGGGATACTTCTGGTGCATTTATATAACACTAGCTTACAGGCGAAATTTAACAAGATGACGTTTCTGGCCATGTTGACTGCCAAGATTTATAATTACCAGAATAACATAATGAAATGTCTCTCCTTAGTCCATCCCAGCTTATAAGTTTAATAGCTATCCAGAAAAGGAGTTGTGTGACCTATGGAGTGCTACATATCCAAATATGGGACCTATTATGTAATATGTAAACATGTCCAATTATTAACCTAATATTATTAGGTTAAATACCATTATTTTTTCAATCTATTTGCCATCCTAAAAGCTTACATTCAGTAATTTGAAGTCTGTGTAATTAAGGAAGACAATTAACTGAGCTTAAGCTCAATTTAAGAAACCAGGCGCCTTTCATCTCCCCATTCATCCTGGACTTCAGTTCCTTCATGGCCATATTCACTCCTCCTGGTATAATTTCCTTTGATAAGAAATATGGAACTTAAATGGGAATATATATATATATTCCCTTCCCTGTTAGTGATCATCCTCATTTGTTTTCTTCTCCTTGTTTTTCTAAGCAGCTAAATATAAGGTTGGAGGGTATAGTTCAGTGGTGGAGCACTTGGTAAGCACACATGAAGTCATAAATTGATCCTCAATACTTTAAAAATAAAAATACGTTCATAACTTTTTGTGTTCTAGCACATCATTCTATCAGGTTACACGTGCCTTGTGTTGGGATTTTCTTCCATCTTTTTTTCTATTCCTATTTCTTTCTTGTTATTACATTTGTTTATTCTTACTTGTTTAACAGACATTTATTACTTTAGTTTAGCAACCTTTATACACAATGATTGGTTTTGTTGAATAGAAAAGAATTCTAGGTCTCAAGATTTTGAGCTTAACATTCTCTGGAAATCAATAAAATCATTCTGCTGTGGATACCGCTCTATATAAATAAAATGCTGTTTGGCCAGTGGCCAGGCAGGAAGTATAGACGGGATAAGGGAGAAGAGAATTCTGGGAAGTGGAAGGCTGGGGGAGAGACACTGCCAGCCGCTGCCATGAGAAGCAACATGTAAAGACACCGGTAAGCCACAAGCCATGTGTCAAAGTATAGACTAACAGCAATGGGTTAATTTAAGATAGAAGAAGTAGATAACAAGAAGCCTGCCACGGCCATACACTTTGTAAGCAATATAAGTTTCTATGTGTTTACTTGGTTGGTTCTGAGCGTCTATGGGCCTTGGAGGTGAGAGAGATTTGTCCTGAGTATGGACCAGGCAGGAAAACTCTAACTACATCATTCTTAAAATTTCTCAAGAGAAAAATCAGTTTAAGAAATAGATCAATAAGATTTTGATATTAAGTCAGCAAACCCAGATCTATGATAAGGGCAATACCATCTATTTCTCCCATACTCAATCTCATTGTGGGAAACTAGTCCAAGGCATGGCACAAACAGAAATTAAACAATGTGGTGGTTATATATGGCCATATAAAACATCACATATAACAACTTCTATTCAATATACCAGGGACAAGGAATCCCAGCCACTCCCTACAGGTAGACTATAAACAGTGAAATCATTCTGCTAACTGGAGAGGCTGCTTTCTTTCACTGTAATATTTCTTTTTCATATTTATCTTTGGTCAAAGCAAAGCCTCTTTCTGCAAAATACCACATATCTATAAGCTTGTACCAAATAATATAGCTTGTTTCCAAAAGCTGTTTTTCAGCAGTTGGCAGGGATGATTATTCATATCCACAGAAATCACGATGTCCAAAGATGATTTGATCCTACACACACACACACACACACACACACACGCACACACTGTGGATGTAATTTAAATGGTGTTTCATTTGGACTTCCATAGGAAGAAAATATGCAGAGGCACACAGAGAGGGAAGTACTAGACATTCAGACTATTACTCCATATTGTTCTCATGGCAGTAACATTTTGACTCTTGGGCTTCAAGTGTGTGTGTATGTGTGTGTGTGTGTGTGTGTTGTGTGTTTGTGTGTGTGTGTGTGTGTGTGTGTGTGTGTGTGTGTGTGTGTATGTGTATGTGCTTTACAATGAGGACACTCACTTGCTTAGTGTTCATGAAGTCATGAGTTTCATCCCCAGTACCACAAAAAATAAAATAAAATAAATAAAATAAAGCAGAATATATTAATGAAATGATGAATTGCTTTAGAGTTGACTAAGATAGAACCATTCGATATGTTCCCAAACTGTACTTTAAAATTTTTCTCACAATATTTTTGACCTGTGTAAGAGATACCGGTAGTTTAAATTTCTGGAAAAATACCACTAAGGTAACATATGAGCTGCAGTCAAGGCTAAGGCATTGCTAAGGGAATCTGTTACCCTGGGATACTAATTAACTCTAAATATTGCATATAAATTAAGCCAGCAGCTAGTAAACGAATCAGCTCACAGAAGAGGGAAAAATCAAAGATGTTCAAAATAAAAATATTATCTTCTGATTATGGCAAAAGGAACCCAAAGTATGGTAGCATGGTAGAAAACTTCCTCTCCTCAGGCCTGCCTTCTGTTCTTTTTTCTAGTAGCTTCTTTCATTTGTGTTGGCTTTTATTTTCCCTTCCTTACTATGGCAAGTGTGATTTGTTGGGTAGAGTGACTAGGGAAAGTGTCCCTTCCCACAGCCCTGCTCTCCTTTATCTCCTAGTCTCATGGTAAAAATATTTAATATGAGGCCTACTATCTTAACAACATTTTATATGAAAAATACATTGTTAAGTGTAGGCTCTATGATCTACAGTACAGCATTATTAACTGTAGGTGCTACACTGTACAACAGATGCCTAGAACCTATTTATCATCATAATTGAAACTTAACACCTCTGGCCAACACCCTCTCATACCTCCCTGCTCCCTGGCAACGACTGGGTTTCTGAATTTGAGCACTTTAGATGGCTCATGGCCTTTAGAATCATGAAGCACTTCTTATGTGTCTGCTTTATTTACTTAGCAGACAGTCCTCCAACATCCATGTCACAAGAACAGAATTCCTTTCTTCTTTTTAGCCCTGAGTAATAGTCTAAATAGTCAGTTAAATAGATTTGTACAGAAATCTGCTATAATCTAAGAAAATGCCCTTTCTGTACATAGTCACCTGTGCCAAAGGGCATGTAGAGATTGCTGTTAAAGCACAAATTCACACACATGCTGTCTTCAGTGTGAATTTGTGATGGTTACAGATGACCTTTTTATTGAACAGTTTGAAGAGGCACTCTTAGTCCTGAGCTATTCTAAAGCTACAGATTGAGCAGCTCTAGGCATGACTGACCATCAGTTTCACCCACGTGTTCTCGAATTAACAGAACCTATTGTTAGTTTGCTACATAAGTATTGTCAAGAATGCAGGTGACAGTGTCCCCTCATGCTCACAGCAAGAGATTGCTCTTAGAAAGCATCACATCCTCAGAAGCAGGACAGCTCTCCTAGTGGGACTGTGATTCACTAATGAGAATCAGGACTTAAGTTCTACTTTAAAAAATATCTGACTACAATTCAATTTAGGAACTGCTAGCTTGTATTTGTCTCCATGGAACAATTGATTTCTCTTCATCAGCTTTACACAGTTGCTTTCTTGACCAAAAGAGTTAAGCTTACTTGATGAAAACATTTTTTGTGTGTGCATGTGAGCTAGCCATCATTCAAAAGACAAATTCCAAGAATTGTTCTCTATTAGTTTCCTAGAAATAATACTTAAAATCCATGTGGGAGGGAAGAACTTGTGTGAAAAATTCATTCATTTAACAAACAAAGAAATTAATAATAAAAATCCTTGACCTTGGTTTTAAAGAAGGACCTTCCAATGTCATGATACTTTTGAAAGCAGGGAAAGGGCACAGAACTGAATATACAGTACAAAGTTTGGTCTAAGGTGGTCTTCATGCTGAGTCCACAGACGTAAGTGATGATTGATTCTTTCTCTTCTCCACTTCTGTTCCATCTTCAGTAGCTATGAGGAGTAACTAAATAGACCCTGTCAGAGTAGAATAGGTTCTAACGTCTATGAACAAATTCTCCATGGTAACAGCATTATTGGTAACCGTTATATATCCTTGGAACAGATTCAAACCATACTGCTAAATACAATGAGCTACAATTCCCAAATACCCAGAGTCAAACAGGTTGTTTGAATGTGTTATTTGGTATAGAAGAAGGAATTGCATTCCAAGGAAAATGAAAAAGGATTTAACAGTCCATCATCCCATGGGAAGGATGGCTAGAGCTCATTTGTACATGAGGACTCTGGCCACTGGGCCACCTTCTACCAAAGAATGCCTGCCTTTTGTAATAAAGCCAAGAAAAGACCACTGGTGGCCCACTCCTTCCATAGCAAGATCGTAGACATGGAAAAGTGATGCTTTGACTTATTCATGGTACTGGCCACATAAACACAGAACCAAATGGCAGGGACAAACACCCTGGGAGCCTACACACCCTCATCTTGATGTCATCTTTTTTGCTTCTATGCTAATTTCAGCAATCTACCAAAATAATATTTTGTAATAAGCAAATAAGAATCTTTCATCATACCCAATGGACTAACACTGTTTAAGAAAGTAAACATAAATTAAGGTTAAGGGTTCATTTAATGTATATTTTCTAGTGCATGTTTTTCTTTTTCTTTTTTTTTTTTAATATATATCTTTATTTTATAACTAACTTAATTTCAGTGAGACTAAGATAGAGACAAAGCAATAAAAACTAAGAGAGTGGAAGGTTTAATTTTACATTATGCAAACCTGCACATAACCCTAATAAGCTGTGATATTGCAGGAAAAAATTTTCATTCCAAGTGGTAACTAATCCTTGATGCAGACATAGGATACACTGTTGTCCACAAGTCAACAATTTCAAAAAATCATTATAAGGAGTTTCTCTTCCTTAGAGCAAAATCAAGGATGCTCTCATGGCAACACTATTCACTGCAGTCCAGTAATCCAAACCAAGGAAAAGGCAATGGAAAAATCCCCAGCCCAGCTACTCCTACTGAGCACGTGTGCTATATGTCTCTAAATCACAGCCCCTGGTGATGGCAAACACACTAGAGAATAACCAAACACTGAATGCTGCATTTAGAGTACAGGGTGTCATTTCTGCTTAGCACAAGAAAAATCTACTCTCCAGCAGAGACGGGGGGGGGGCTGGAGCAAAGGCCTAGTAGCAGCAAGGTGGTGAGATATTGTTAGTTTTTATTCATGTATTTTCTTTCATCTTTTTGCCCCCAAATAAAAAATAAAACGATAATCTCATTGAATGAACCCCAAGTCCAATTCAGAATTCATCTTCAGAGCTGTCCGCTAACAACATCACTCTATCTTGCATGCTGTTGAATTCTCTCTGCTGGGGAAAGAAAAGAAGACAGCATTAAATTCTCCTCAAAGCCCAGAAGCAGACCCACCCTAAAGAATAGGGGAGTAGCTAATACAAAACACCCTGAACAGAAGTCTTTCTTGCACCATTAAATCCTCTGTATTTTATCAGGCAAATTAGGTGAGCAGTGAAGAATTCTCTGCAACCCATTAGGTTTGCTCTTGTTTCTTGCATACCTTCCTTTTATGCCGTTTGAAGCCATTTCTTCTTCGGCGATTCATAACCTTAATGCTATAGAGTGCTCCCAAGATGAACAAAGCTCCAGCTATCCCTACTCCAACAGGCACCAGCATTCCAGACATGTAGCCAGCCTGAACAGAGAAGGAGAGAGATAGGTATCAGAATGCTACATAGACCATTGGATTCTGGAATCCTTGTCCCTGATATGTGGCAGCAGGTTTTTAGATGTTTTGAATTCTTCTGTCTGCTATGCTATAATTTAAAAGGGAACCTGTAACAAAGGTTCTGCTTTGGGGCTTTAGGGGAAGAGCAACAGAGAAAAATAACAACTTTTTTTTTTTTTTTTTTTTTAAATTTCAAATCCCTTAGAAGTAAGTTCTGAAATAAATCAGCCAGACCTAGCGGCCCCTCCAGCCACTTGATTATGCACATTTGTCAACATCAATTTTTGATGACAGAAATATAATTTGTACTAAAGATGGATGGAGTGGGCTTCTGAGAATGCCAGGGCTATTAAAATGCAATAAATTGGAAACAGCCTGAGTCGCATGCCAAGGAGTTGAAGTGTCCTCTGGAATACTGTGTTCCTCGGAGGGTAAAGGAGGGCTTCTCACTCTTGCCCTCCCTTCCTTCCTCCGGCTCCTACTCTTCTCAGCTGTATTACCATAAAAGAGGAATGATAAAAGTGTATTATGAGTAGAAGGTGAGAGCACCATAGACAGCAAGGAAGGGTCAGGCACAGGAATTAAGAGGTAGGTTAATTGTTGGAAGACAAGGACAAGAAGATGTGTGCATGCAGAACGGATCTCTGAGGGAAGAAATGTGCCCAGTGAACAAAACTGAAATAGTGTCTTCAGTCCCAGGGAAGCAGTGGCCAAAAAGGGCACAAAGAGCATTGCCAGAAACATGGCTACTTTCCAAGGAGCCTCAGGTGTTTCCAGTATACCCAAGGTCACTATGGACTCCTCAGTCCTCAGAGAACAGAGTGATCCCTGCATATACCAGTGCTTCAGTGAAAATCTCAGGACCTGCCCACTCTTGGAGCAAGGCCCTTGTCCTTAGGTAGATCTTTGCAGCAAAACCCCTGTGGGCTGCATGGGTATACTCTAACCTAGAACATTTTCATGGGAGAGCATAAGGCTACACCCCAAGTGGATAAAATACATTACAGTTATAAATTTTAAAATCTAGAATAAGTAGACAGGTGCTTTTCTGAGAGAGGATGACTCTTCAACTATTTCTCCTTTTTGTTTATTTAATTTATGTCTGTGTGTGATGTGTGTCTGTGTGCCTGAGTGTATGCATGTCGCCAAGTAAGGGCAGAAGACATCCATCTCACCTAGCACTAGAGTTACAGATGGTTGTGAGCCACCACATAGGTTATGGGAACAGAATCTGGTCCTCGGCAAGAGCAGCAAATGCTCTTAAACCACTGAGCCATCTTCCTAGATCTCATTTAATTTCTAATCAACAAAAACTATTTCTAGTGCCTTTCAGAGTGAGCCAAAATGAGATAGATAGATAGACAGACAGACAGACAGACACACACACACACACACACACACACACACACACACACACACACACATAGCCAGTGAGCAAGTGAGAAAAAGATTTTCAGAAAGCACTGAGGTCTGTAGGCTGTGATTCTCTCTCTAAACTTATACATGGAGGAACAGAGGCCCCCTCACAGAGCAGAACACCCTTGCTTGTGCTCAGCAGCTTCTTCACTGGTCTTGTATCCCAGAGTTTTAAACTGGGACAAAATAGGGATTTTTTCCCATTAATTTAAGAACAATGGATTATTTTAAATCAATGTAGTGTTTTCCATGGAGAAACAAATTCCAGTCATTCTTCAGCAAATTCATACACTTTGCATAAAATCAAAGTTTTTCTAAAATTCTTGAAGATCCACTTGAGTCTTATAAAAACTCTACAATTTTCCACATAGGAAAATATTGGACAATACAAAACCTGTCGTGCTCTTATCAAAAATACAGAATTAAAAAAAAATCAGCTCCAGGAGTCCAGTCAAAGAGAGAGAAGAGGGGTTCTATGAGCAAGGGCATCAAGATCATGATGGGGAAACCTACAGAGGCAACCAAACCAAACTAGTGGGAACTCATGAAATTTAGACCAACTCCTGTGGAGCCTCCATGGTTCTGGACTAGGCCCTCTGCCTAAGCAAGAGTTGTGTAGCTTGATCTGTTTAAGGGTGCCCTTGGCAGTGGAATTGGGATCCATCGCTGGTGCATGAGCTGGCTGTTTGGAGCCCACTACCTATGGTGGGACATCTTACACAGCCTTGAGACAGGGGGAGGGGCTTGGACCAGGCTCTGCTGACTCCCCATGGGAGGCCTTACCTTCTTGTAGAAGGAATGGGGGTGATTTGAGCGGGGAGGCTAGAGGGGCGGGAGGGGGAAGAGGGGAATCTGTAATCAATTTTTTCAGTGCATTTCGTAACACATATTAAATATGAAGAATGATCAAATTTCATCCCCATTAATGAACTTTTTCTAGGTTGTACATTCAGAGGACAATATTCTGTTCTTTGGAATATCAACTTGACAACCACTGTCTGAACCTCCTGCAGATCTATAGTTTAACTTCATACCAATAATGTGAGTATTTCAAAATATGTCACTCTTGTCATATTTCACACACACACAAACTCAGTTATAGCTTTCATTTTAATGGTATTTTCTTTGCCTTCAAGTCACAAATACATTATAGGATGGGGCTGAAGCCATCAGCCCACCTTCCAACACTACATAACCACTTGTCTTTCAAAGTTGACTATGACAAAATAAGGTCTTCCTCAGAGCTGCCTATCACATAATATTTTTCTGAAATAAAAGAAGAGGGCATGCACTTATTTTTTAAGTTTTCAATTCTGTCTTGTAGCTTCTTTTGTTCAAAATCTTTGGCTGTGCATATGCTTCCAGAAATGGCATCCAGAGGACACAGTTTACCCATGTGCTTTTCCAACCAATACTGCGCAGAGTGAGTCTAATCATGACAAAATAGCCAGCAAGCCTAAAATGATGGATATTATATTTTTTATATAAAAACAATATTCTTCAAAGATAAGTGTATTGTGAAAAAAGATAGCTGTAAAATGATGAAAGGACATGGAAGAAGTATGATAAAGGGATATGTTACATAATTGTTGATGGGATTTTATACCAGAGGAGAAATAATATTTTTGTAAGTGTCATTTTTGGTCTGTTGAAAAGTTGCACTGCAGATAACCAGAGGACATAAATGTGCTGTAGCTATGTTAAATGGGCTCAAGCTAAAAACTGTAGCAAGATTTGATAACAGAATGTTCTCATTCTTAGAAAATATGCACTGAAGAATTAGGAATAAATAGGCCATATGCAATTTATCATCAGATGGTTCAGGTAAAAATAAGGAAGAGAATGTGCCCACAAGTAAAAATCCAAGATGGTAAAATGTTAGCAATTGGTGCATCCAGGCTAGAGGTGGTAGGGGAATTCTTGGTGCTATTCTTATTTTTAAATCTTGCCTATGAATGGGTAAATTATTCCTGCCTAAAGGTTAATCATTTAAAATATATTGTAAATGAAAATCTGGCTAGACATACTTGAATTTATGTGTTTGCTTTTGAAATTAATTTGTTCAGAAACATCTGTTTTCAAGAAAGCGATCAGAAAAGCTCATGAAAGGCACTGAGGATGTAATTCACTTAGTAGTGTACTTGTCTAGCATGCACAAGGTTTTAGGTTCAATTGCCAGCACCAAGCATAATGGCACATATCTGTAATCACAGCATTTGAAAACTGGAGGCAGGAAGATCAGAAATTCAAAACCATCCTAAACTACACAATGAGTTAGAGGTCAGCCAGGGCTACATAAGACCCTGTCTCAAACACACACACACACACACACACACACACACACACACACACACACACACACACTGCATTGCCCTGCCTCTGATATGCTGCTCTGAGACTGGGACTTGTGTTTTCCACGCAGCAGTACCTCTCCAACTAGAGTATATATCAGATTGACTTGTCAGGCTTGATAACATGGACTATTGGGCCACATCATCAGGGTTCCTAACTCAAGTCTAGAATGAGATCTGAGAATCTGCATTTCTAACAAGTTCCAGGGCTTCTTTCTGAAGATGCTGGACCAGACTGCACCTTGAAAATCTCTGCTATGAAATACAACCTGGTTCATTGTTTTCTTCTTTAAAGCTAGAAGAACCAGAATGGCTTTGGTGACCTTACAGCAGCACTGTCTTTATTCTATGATCTAGTCAAACAGTTTTATTTCTGAGAAGCAATTCTGATGTTGAAAAGACATAACAATAGGTAACCAAGATAAGCGTGGTCTAACAAACACCATCAACTTGCACAACAATCAGGAAAGTTAAGGGATGAGAACCAATTGTCTGTCAACATCCATTTTCCTTTTGTAGTAGCTAATCAATTTCTCTGTGTATCCCTGGCTGACCTGGAACTCCCCCTGTAGACCAAGCTGGCCTTGAACTCACTGATCCATCTGCCTCTGGATCCCCCATGCTGGGATTAAAGGTGTGTGCCACCACCGTCCTGCTGGCTAAACAATTTCTAATCTCGGATTGGGGGGGCAGAATTAAGATTACTTCCCCTTCCTTAGCTTCCAGGAAGCTGAGTATTATTGAGGGATTAGTTTACATATCCATGTGTCCTGGCTAGTTTTATGTCAACTTGACACAAAGTATAGTCATCTGAGAGGAAGGGACCTCAACTGAGAAAATACCTCCATAAGATTTTCTTGTAGGGCATTTTCTTAATTAGTGATTTATGTGAGAGGGCCCAGGCCATTGTGGCCGTGGCTACCCCTGGGCTGGGGGCCCTGGGTTCTATAAGAAAGTAGACTGAGCAAGTCAGTAAACAGCACCCCTCCACAGCCTCTGCATCAGTTCCTGCCTCTAGGTTCCTGCCTTGCTTGAATTCCTGTCCCAACTTCCTCTGATGATGAAATGTGATGTGGAAATGTAAGACCCACAAGTTCTTTTTTTGGTCATGGTGTTTCATCACAACAATAGTAACCCTGACTAAGACACCATGACCCATGCAGATTCATATGGAGAGAGCTGAGTTGGATATGCCATTGAGAATCATGAGTTATCATTGGAAATGAACTTCAAAAGTGGTTTATCATCAAACTGAAGCTGTTTAGCCTTTTTCTGGGTCATTACCCATGAGCCTTTGACTGCAGCTGTGATGGGTAGGAGCTTTCTGTTATTCATGATTAACCTTAATATTAACATGGAAAACTTGAAAAATCAACAAAAGAAACAAATAGAACTTTTGAAAACACCTTCTTTTTTTAAAGCTGCTGTAGTTAACAGAAAACAGACACTGGAACAATTCATGAAACTAGATTGGAAGGGTGTCCTGGTTGGGTTTAAGAGCACAGTTGAATATGTGTTTGTTTCAGTTTTCAGTCTAAGGGACTCAGTGACTTTCATCAGAGGCAGTAACTAGGCTCCCAAATTGCTTCTAAAAAGGGTAACTAGTAAGAATTGATATTTACATGCAGATTATAAAGTTTGCAATATCTAAACTCAATGCAGCTTTATGCCAAACTTTAAGCCTATTTTAATCATTTTTGTAATATATTTTAGAAATCAGGATATTCTTCTAAATCTTTCTCTGTCCATCTTAACATATCTTTTGACTTAACTAGATCCATAACAAGTACCAAAAAAATGGCACATACTGACCTCAATACCCTGAAAGTTTCCTTTATCACTTTTAACATGTATGAAAACAAATTAACCTCATTCTAAAAAACCACATATATGGAATTTTGTACTGAGAAGCAAAAGGGTAAAGAGAACTACTATAATCACATAATTTTAATTGCAATTGGATGTCCTATTCTTTAACATTAAGTTGTAGCAAAATTTAAAACTCATAATTCAGATGTAGGAGAACCGGCTCAAATAATAAAATAAAATATATAGAACTCCATAAGCGGAGATGTTTTGAGGCTGGGGACCTGAAGGCAACCAAATGCCTGACCATTAAAAAGGTCTCCAAGCAACTAAAATCCCAATTAAACTTGAGCTGAGGTGTGCTAATGGAATCTGACATAGACCACAGCCTAGGAATTCAGAATTCCATCAGTATTTTGAGGAGTAGTTCCAGTTAAAATTCCAAAGTTACCAAATGTGAAAACTCGGAGGGAATTCAAAATCAAAAGAAAATGAAAATATGAACCTGGAAAGGAATTCATATTGTCAATCAGTGTGCCAAATGTGTGCAAGAGAGGGAGAATACTTTTCCATAGCTGGCCATCTCGGCATGGTGGCTTGCTAGTGCCTTCTGAGAGGCAGCGTTGCAATAAGCTACACACCCAGGGCAGTTCACTATTTCACAGACAGAACTGAACAACACTGCCAATATCCCCTAAAAGAAACTCTACCAGGTAGATCAAGGATATTATTCAGAAGGGCGTACCACTCACGGTAAATGTTTATACATTTGTGACAATCATGGGGTGGCTCAGTGCCTAACGGGGCTTGCTCTTTGGGCTGGAGAGAAGGGTCGGTGACTGAGAGCCTTGGCTGCTCTGGCAGAGAATCTGGGTTCCATTCCCAGTACCCACATGGTGACTCACAATTGCCTATGACTTTAGTTCACATACATTCAGGCAAAATGTTCATATACATGAATAAAAGGAACAGATTCTCAAAAATGTTTTGAGATTTGCTTGCTCTGCAAGTACAGGATCTGAGTTCAGATCCCAGAGTCCACACTGCAGTTGAATGGCAGGTCTCTCTCATGCCTGCAACTCCAGTGCTGTAAGGGGTGGAGATATGAGAATTTCTGGGGCTTGCTGGCTGCCAGCGCACCCCAAAGTCACGGGTTCAGTCAGAGATCCTGCCTCAAAAGAATAAGGTAGAGAGTGACAGAGGAGGGCACCTGACTCAATCTGGTGGCCTCCGTACTTGCATATCTGCACACACGTATGGGCATATACCATGCACAGAGAGAGAGAGAGAGAGAGAGAGAGAGAGAGAGAGAGAGAGAGAGAGAGACAGAGACAGAGACAGAGACAGAGACACAGAGAGAGATAGAGACAGAGACACAGACACAGAGACACAGAGACACAGAGACACAGAGCCAGAGGAGGCAGGGAGAGCTGTTGAGACCCCAGAGAATAAGGTGTCTGTCTCCTGTGTTCCCAGTGAAGGAATCTGAAGGGAATACCTCTCCTGCTGGTGGCCCAGAACAGCAAACTGAAGCTCTGTTGTTATTGGTGGTGGAGGTTTTTTTTTTTTTTTTTTTTTTTTTAATATTTTCCTTTCCTTTTCTTCCTCTACACCCTCCTATGCCCGTCCCAGCTATCCTTCAAAGTTATAGCCTCTTATTACATGTACATATGTGTTTGTTTGTAAACATATAAGTTCCTGAATGATAACCTGTGGTAGCTCTGCTGTTTTGCAATCTTTTATTTGCCCTTCAGTATAAGTCAAAGGGAAGAAGAGACTCCCCTTACCTTGTCTTTCAGCTTTTCCATCCAGCTTCTCACTAGGAAAAACAAGAGAATTAGATATAAATAGCCATCTCCCACTTACATTTCACAGTATTGCATTAGCTTGTTAACTTGATACACTGAAAGGTTTTTTTGCATGGAGTATACTAAAAATATCAACAATATTAACAAAATGACAGCAATGATTTTTTCTTTTTTAGACTGAGTCTTTCTACATAGCTCTGGCTGTTCTGAAACTTTCTATGGAGAGCAGGCTGGCCTTGAACTCAGAGATTTTCCAGTCTCTGTTTCAGAATGCTGGGATTAAAGGTATGTGCTACCAAGCACCTTATTTGGAAGTGCAACCAAGAGTCAAAGCACTCCCATGTCATTATTAGATGAACAGGGAACAGTCTGTATGCTAGCTGAGTTCTAACTACTGTTCAGTGCAGTAGGACAGGGCCCGAGAGAGGAGGGACAGGGAACCACCCTTTAGGTGCTGTGTTCACTTTTTTCCAGTGATGGTTTTTCTTTAACCTGATGCCTCATCTGTCTCAGTTCTTAGGATCAAAGAGACTGCTTCACTGAAGCACATCAGATAGCAGAGAACAGGGAAGGAGAGGGCAATGGCACACCAAGGCAGCCCAGAGCTGGCTCCAAAGAGAAGCATCATAACCATATGGGAAGAAGAGAGAACTGGGTCAAGCACGCACAACTCTACAATAGTCACTGTTAATAACAGCAGTAACATGAGTGAAGGGGCTAGACCAACTAAGTAATTTCCTATAGATCCTGATAACAACGGTTTTGAGTTTTAATAGGAAAAGAGAAAGGTATCGTTCAAAGTGTAAAAGGGACTTGAAATTGGAGATGGGCATTCTACCCTTCACTGACTTTTAATGTTTTATTGGTGTTTCAATTAGCATGTGACCTAGCAGGAAGACAGCGTATCATCCCTTCATCTTTATTGTCAAGCAAAGGAATTCAGAAAACAAGACAAAAAATGAGGTTTCTTTATACTTATTTTCCTTTCTGGAAACTTCAGCAAGCAGAAAGGAAGGACACTGAGCTGCCGCTTTTCCTTACAGGGCCTGAGAGTAAATGTTTGAACTCAATTTGGATACAGTCTTCCATAATGAGCCAATTCTGCTGCTGCAGTGCAAAAGCAGCCGTGGATGGTCTACAAGAAAATGTGCTCAGCTATGTTCTAATGAGCTGTATTTACAGACACCAAGATTTGAATTTTATGTAATATTGATATGTCATGGTGATTTTCTTTTAAAATCAAATTTAAATATATATAAAAAAAATGTTCACTCACAAGTTATATGAAAACAGGAGGCCAGCCAGAGTTGGTCAGAAGCTGTAACTTGGGGCCTCTGGAGTAAGAGTACTCTACTCAAGATTTCAGCATTTCCATTTATAATCTAATCTGACTCCTGAAATGAGGTATTTGATTATGCTGACAGTGCTACCATGGCTATGGTTATTTCTTACAAAGCACATGCATTGCAGCATGTGGCCCATGAGCTGACAAGCACAAGAGCCAGGGAAGCCTATACTCACAAGTCAGCTGTGCTGGCTCCTGTCCATAGGTTAGCATTCAGAGGCTGAATCATGAGGACTACTCAAATTTAGGGTCAGCCTGAACTACAGTATGAGATGGTGTCTCAAAAAGTGAGCTTATGTGTATGCTCATAGAAAAGGAGGGGAAAGAGAGATTCAAAGAAGCTAAGAGACACCTGCATTCAACTGGTGAATACTCACAGGGATGCCAGCCTAATTTCTAAGAGTGAGATGTCTCTGCTACCCATCTCAAATGTGGAGATACCAATGGCTTTTCCACCACCTTTGATTGGCTTCAACCTCTCAGGCAAAGACCTTATCAAACCTCTCAGGTTGCTCTTCCCTCATTGCTCTGTACCAACTGGGATGAGGTGACTGACTGATCAGGATAGGATCAGAGTCATAGGAAGGTCAGAAAACACACCTAGGAACTTCAGAATGAGGCTAGGAGTTGGTGCTTCTGGGAATGAACCTACTAAGAAGGGAGGGCAGTCTTTGACTTTAGAGGAACTAATGAACCCGAGGACCCTCAGCTCCCCTATGTAAAGCAGAGGAGACAACAATGTTTTGAAAGATCATTGTGAAGATTAGAAATGTCGTATACAAAATTACAGTATAGTATCTGATATGAAATCCAAATAGGGAGAAGAAAGACAATGGGGGTTGTGTTACTATATCTCAAATCCAAAACAGATTTCAATGCAAGCAAGAGAATATTCAAAATTCATTCACTCATTCAAAAAATATTTGCTGGGTATATGGTGTTTGATTGTGCTCCATTGTTTCTATAACAAGTCACCATATGCTATGGGACCTAGTTCCAGTGATAAAGGTGCTCAGCTATTAAGTCTCTAAGAGGTAGAAAACAAGAAGTAGTGTGGGGTATGAAAAAGGGAGGAACAGAGTTCAGAATCGGGAAATAGGCTGGGTATTATATAGAGAACAAGACAGACAGGTGGGACCAGGGTGACTATTGTCAGACAGAAAGATACGGGTTTCATAGAGCGGGGGGACAGGAGACAAAGGTCAATGCTGGACTTAAGGCACCTGTAGTGTGCTTTTCCGCTATAAGAGACTCATTGCCAAGTGGAGCATTTTCAACTCGTGCCTCACCTGCAAAGCTACCCAAGTCTGAGGTTTGTGGAATTAATTGCATGAGGCCTGTGGTCATTAGGTTTCAGGATTTGTTTGTTTGGTATTTTTCAGTGGAGTGTGTGTGTGTGTGTGTGTGTGTGTGTGTGTGTGTGTGTGTGTGTGTGTGTCTGTGTGTGTATGCTTTATGTGTGCTCCTGTTGTAGTGCATGTGTGAAAATCAGAGGACAACTCCAACTTGGGAGATTTGTTTCTCTGCCTCTACCATGTGGGTCCTAGGGATCACACTCAGGTTACAGGCTTGGTGATAAGCACCTTTATCCACTGAGCCATCTCGCTGGCCCATGATGGTTAGTTTTAGTTGTCCATTTGACACAATCAAGAATCACCTGGAAAGTGAGTCTCAACGAGGGTGTGTCTAGATCAGGTTGACCTGTGGGCATGTGTGCAGGGGGTTATCATTATTGCCTTAATTGAGGTAGGAAGATTGTAAGTCCAAAATAGATAATAAGTCTAAAAAGGTTTAGATAGAGGTCTAAAAATAGTTTAAAAGCTCGAGCAGTGTCTACAGAGTGGACTAGCATTTTAAAATAATTGTTAAAGACTTTATGTGTACGAGTATTCTGTTTGCATGTATGTCTGCATGCCACGTGTGTTCCTAGTACCTATGGGGCCCAGAAGAGGGTTCCTGATCCCCTGGAACTGAAGTTACAGATGGTTGCAAGCTGCCATGTAAGTGCTGAGACTTGAACCCAAATCTGGAAGAGCAGCTAGCCCTTTTAACCACTGAGACTTCTTTCCAGTCCCTCAAGATAAACTTATTTAAAGAAAAAGAATTCTCAAAGTTTGTAGATTCAAGTCCTATATGCCTGTGAGCAGAGCATAGGGGGAGTTTTCCCGCAGCTCCTGAGTAAAAATACTATGTGTAACTAGAGCAATGCACATCAAAATAGTAGCCGAATTAAATAACACGAGGCATAATTAAGGACAATATTTCTTTTATTCTTTGCCTCTTTTGGGACTTGCCACATTATATATAATTTTGTACTACTTTTTTTTAATAAATATTTTTTTCTTTATTATTATGTGTTTTAAATTTTATACATCAGTCATGGGTTCCCCTGTCCTCCCCCCTCCCGCCCCCGCCCCCACCCCCACCTTCCCCCCTAGCCCCTCCCCTCTATTCCCATGTCCTCCAGGATCAAGGCACCCCTGGGGAGTCATTTAAACCTGGTAAATTCAGTACAGGCAGGTCCTGTCACCTTCTTCCAGACTGAGCAAAGTGTCCCTGTGTAAGCCCAAGGTTTCAAACAGCCAGCTCATGCACTAAGGACAGATCCTGGTCCCACAGACTGGATGCCTCCCAAACGGGACCCTAGGAAACTACTACTTCTTAATTAGAGGAAAACACATTTCCACAGAACTCTGCAAACCTTTACAACTTCAAGTCAGTGATAAATTGCTGACTGTGAGGGGGGCCACAGAAGCTCAGACTTCTCCACTTGGCTAGTTTCTTAGTGACAGCTACAACAGCTAGTCCCGCTGAGCCTAGTCCATGTCTCAAAATTTTGTTTAATGGAAACTAAAAAACACATCACTACAACAAGATCTCTGTTCTCCTTCAAGTAGGGTTAGAAGTATCCAGACAAGAAGTAGGCCTGAATAAAGGCCATATATAGAAGTCCTCAGCTAACATACACCCTAGTAAAAAGCTAAAGGGTTTTTGTCTTAGGGTCAGGGACGCAAGAATGCTTAATGTTGCCACTTCTGTTCTATACAGTAGCTGAAGTCCTAGCCAGAGGAGTTAGACAATAGGAAGAAAAGGCCATCTACTTGGGAATAAATTAAATGGGAAAATATAAATTAAAATCCACAATCTTGTAAAGACACAACCCTAAACATGTGCAACACACATCCACACAGAGAGAGATACAAATGCACAGGTGTATACCCACAAATGCACAGAGAGGCACACACATGCACACACACATACAAAGACATATTATTAACACATGTACACACACATAAACACACATGTAAAATCTACAAGAACTTATAATTGGATTGAGTAGAGTTACTGGATACAAAATCAACATGTGAAAATTTGTAGTATTGCTATATATTGGTAAACTGTCTGAAAAAAAGAGGAAAACAATCCTCATTTACAATAAGAATAAAACAAAAAAGTTAAATAGTTAGGAAAGAATTTTGCCAAGTCCTACAGGATGAAAGTAGATAAAGACACAGAAAACTGGAAAGCTGACCTGTCTTCATGGATTGGAGGAAGAATTTTAATATTGTTGACATGTCTATAGAACCCCAAACAATCTGTTGATTCACTGAGCTCTTCAACAAAACTCTAATATTATTTTTCACAGAAATTGAAGACACAACTTAATATCCATATGAAACAAAACAAAGTGTTTGAAAATCACTTATCTGGTAAGTAGTAAATATCCAAACTATGTGAGATGAAAATAGTTCAAGATGAAGAAGGTAAATATCCTAATTTAAAATAATCCCAGCACTCAGAAGGCAGAGGCAGGTGGATCAATTTAAGGGCAGCCCTGTCTGTTTAGCAAATTCCAGGCTGCTTGGGGTTACATAGTGAGACCCTATCTCAAAACAACAACAACAACAATGTTAAAAGGGGCAAAAAACCTGAACAAACACTTCCCCAGATGATGGCTAATAGGAATATGCAAAAATATTTAATGTCACTGACTATATTCATGTTTTCTGTTACTATAACAAAAATACCAGAGGCTGGGCAGCTGATAAGAAGAGGTTTATTATAGCTCAGAGTGATGGCACAAGGTCAAGAGCTGGTTGACCATGTCTTGTCTGGTGATGGCTCTACAGCATGTTCAACAGGCAGCTCTAAGGAGGGATCTGTGGGTTAGAGCCAACACACCAGAGTGCACATAAAGACTTTGCTGAGCTGCGGAGAAAAAGGATAATGAAAAATGGGGAGAGGCGTCCTTACCTGACTCCTCGCTTATCTTCTCTTCTCTGCCTGCAATCTTTAACAAATGTCCTTTTTTCTTGCTTTGTGTGTGTCACCTGTTGACCCCGTCACTTGTCCTCTGTGTCTATCTTTGCTCCTTCCTCACTCTAGGGAAGGGAACTGGGGTGGTGAATGTTGAGTGCATGCGTCCCTGTCTCTCCCATGTGGCTTTCATTCAGACAGAATAAGCTAGAGTGCATAGTTTCACCGTAGCCTGTATATTTTCCAGCTGCTTTGTGTGTGCCAGGGCTGCAGTACCCAAGTGCTCCTTTGTGCAACAACAACCCAAGAGGCAGAAATCCTGGGTGAAATTTAAAACTCACAATAAATAATACTGAAGACACTTAGTCTGGAGACCAATGCATCTTATTCCATGTCAATGGCACAAATTACAAAAGCTACAAGCTGGGAGAAAGAAATTAGGTAGAACATTCAGGAACAGGTTTGTTGTGGCTAAAAGTGTTGGAATCAGTTCCTTTTCTCATCAGTGAGAAAATACCTTAAAGAAGCAGGTTAAAGAGGATGATTTATTTTGGCTCATGATTTCAGAGGTTACTGTCTGCCACAGTGGGTAATGCATAGTGGAGCTAGTGGGAGTGAGAGAATGAAGGTCCTCGCATCTCAACAGATCAGGAAAAAAAGAACCAGACAAGAAGTAGAGCTGGGCTAAATACATCCTCAAGGCCCACCCTCCATTAACCCCTTTCCTCCAGCTAGGTCCTACTTCCCAAAAGTTCCACAACCTCTCAAAACGACTGCATGAGCTGGGACTGAGTATTCAAATACATGAGCCTGTAGGGGACATTTTACATCCAAATCACAACATATGGCTACGCAGAAATCCTCACTGAAGACGAGAGTCCATGAATTACCAGCATATTGGCAGAAATGAATGGAGAAAATGGATAAGGTCATCCTAAGGTAGAAAGTTTATATGAGTTAAGGTTCTCCAGAGAAGCAAACCTAGAGAGAGGGAGAGGAAGAGAGGAAGAGAGGAAGAAGAGGGAGAGGGAAGAGAGAACTGTGTGTTCATAAGGAATTGGCTCACGAGATTATAGAGGCTGAAAACCAAGAGCAGTGGTGGCTTGGTTACAGGTCCAACCCAAAGACCTGGGAACATAATAGTCACTGATAGAGTATCAGTCCAAAGGCCTGCAGACTTGAGACCCAAGAAAAGCCAATGTTTCCAGTCCGAAGGTAGAAAAAGCCAAATTCCCAGTTCACAGGTTGTAGGAAGATAAGGCCTATGAGGCAGAGGGATGAGCCAAGCTGGAATCTGCCTGAGGGCCTAGCAACAGGCTCTGTTAGAGATCCTGATCATGCCTAGCCAATGAGGGGAGACCACACATTGTCACCAGATCAGGATGCAGCCTGGGTGCTGGAAGGAGGGCATATAAGGCTCTCCTCATTGCTGAATAAACCAGTCTGCTGTTTACCTTTTACCTGACTCCTGGTGTCTGTGTCTTTGAAAACAACACTGTACCTTCCCTCCCCGGCAGCCATTAGAACCCAGCAACAACAGGCTTCCTACTAGAAAGGATTCCCTTGAAGTTATCATTTTCATTCTTTTTCGGTTGGATAGGGACCACCTCATCAGACTTCACTCAGTCTACCAATTCAAATGTGAATGTCACATCTTCCCACCTTCCCTCATCGTGAATTTCCTCTGTCTCTGACCCTCCTACCTCTCTTTATACGGATCTTGTGAAAATCTTCCCATCCTAACTCAATCGCATCTGCTGTCTCCTTTGCCACAGGAGGCAATAGTCAGGCTCCAGGCAGTAGGAGGATGGTATCCTTAAGGCAGCCATTGTTCTGCCTACCCAGCCAGCTAACTCTCTCTGCATCCCTCTCCATGCTCCACATAGATCCTCAGAGAATCCTTAGCAGCAAGAAGCCCAGGGACAATCCATTCCATTACTGACTTTCCAGCTGCCTGTCTCTTACCTCCTCAATACACTTTCCATCTCGGAGACTGCTTTCAAGGAGAACTCTAACTTGGGCAGTAGTCAAATTTCTCTGCTATCAAGACCGGCTGGCCCTTTGCCATACCAGCTTTACTCACTTTATTCAGCAAAACAAAAGTATTAATGTGAGCACAAGGCAAAAGGAAAGGAGTCGGGGCATACTGGCCAAGTTCAAGGGAGAGACGTCTCCCTTCATCTAATGTAATTCTAACTGAAAAATTTCAGTAAGTCTGGATTGGTAAAACATTCCCTTTCTACAAAGTATTATAGCAGGGTCCATTTAGCTCACACTCCATTCTGAAAGGGTCATAAATGCAGCCTCTTCAGTGAAATACTTAACAGCCCAATTATTTCAAGACTTAAGTTTTTTTTTTTAACCTGAATCAAGAGAAAGAGAAGTTTGCATTTCACCAAAATAAAAAAATGAAGACCACACCCATGCCATTGTTTTGTTAAAGTGTGTGCACCTAAATTACAGAGTGTTTTTAATCTGTCAAAAACCAAATGAAAACCAGTCCCTTCTCCCCACCCTGTTGTTTACTCATAAGTGCCCTTTAGACCTAAGGAACAAAGCTGTTTTCCAACTTACATACAACACATAAAAATAAGGATACTTACCACATTTTAGGTATTAAATGTGTGTTTAAAAAAGAAAAAGTAAACATTGATTTTTGAATCTATGGATTAGTCTCTAGAGATCCTAAATTTACCTGCCTTAAAGTCACATAAACCCCTTCTATAATCATTCGCTCTTCACATAATTATAGAACAGCAAGATTCCAATGAGCAGAATGACCTACTTCTTGGCACAGGGCTAAGTGAGCAGTAACTATGTGTTCAAGAAGCAATTAATTCTGAAGGCTCTGAACTGATATTTACAGAGAAGGGCACAGAGAGGCCAGATAACCTAATCTCTACTTTCAAGTAACATTAAAAATATCTTTATTTACTGAGCAGTTAGGCATGAGAAGATGCCAAGAGACTGGCTTAAAATCAACTTAGTATCTGCCAGGGTCATTTAATGATAACTATGCCAATACCAACAAATTATATATGATATTATCACATCTTCTATGATGAGAAGGTGGTCATAACCCTCAACCACATGGAAATAAATGGTGCCCAAATGAAGGAGATGTACCTCCCCTAAAAGGAAGGCATACAACATTACTTCCCACTATTCACCAGAGGAGAAAACAGTCAGCATCCACCCCTCACAACTGAGAGAGATGAAGGAGTATTGCTTTTTGACTGTGCCATCCTGAAAACACTGCTCAACACTGAGGTTCCTGGTCTCTGACTCAGCAGCACTGACTCCACACTCAGGGGTCAGAACTCTCCTCAAGGTTTCTCCTCACATTTTAACCACCTGATCTCTCTCCATCCCAGTGGTTAAAAATAGAAAATACTTTATTCTTCATATATTTCTTATTTTAATCAATATGCAATGATTGTATGCATCTGTTGGGCAGGATATAGGAATTTGATATTGGCAGGCAGTGTGTGATGATTGAGTCTAGGATGGTTAGCATTCCTCCTTCCTTTAAAATTTATGGTTTTGTGTTGGGAATCTTAGAACTCTTCTAAACCTTTGCAAGATATCTAATGAATTTGTAGCAATTGTGTTCTTATGTATTATTATGTGTTTTAATGTATAATACTTCTGTCCTACTGTGATGGGAACACTAGACCTCATTCCTCCTGTGTAACTACAATTTGTTGTCTCTTCTCTTATCTCTCTTTTTTCCCCTCCTCCTGTGCTTTCTAGACTTTGGTAAACACCAGTCTATGCTCTGCTCCTCTGATGTTATTTCTAGAGCCCACATATCAGTGAGATCACATAGCACTTGTCTTTCTGGGCCTGGCTTCCTTCAGCAAACAGAAACATCTCTAGCTCCTTCCACATTGCCTGAGATTGCAGCATTTCCTCCTTTTGTGGCTGTGGAACACTCTGCCCTACACACGTTCGTGAGCTTTATCCAGTGATGTCAATGACCTCAGTGACCCCTATCCTGGCTGGCATGAACAGGGCTGAAGCACACATAGTAGCTGGGTACTCCTTGATATGCTCGCTTCATTTTCTTTAGATGTATGCCCAGTAAATGGGATGCTAGAACCCGCTTTTTTTAATTTAAATTTTTTTATCCATTTTACATATCAACCACAGTTCCCCCTCCCTCCCCTCCTCCGGTTCATGCCCCACCTCCTCTCCACTCCACCCCACATCCCCTCCTCAGAGAGGGTAAGGCCTTCCATGGAAGAGTCAACAAAGTTTGGCATATCAAGTTGAGGCAGGACCAAGCATCCCCCTCCAAAGAGGCTGAGCGAGGTATGCCTCCATAGGGAAGAACCTGCTTTGTTCTTAATAGAAAATTTTGCTCTTTTCAAAATTCCACTGCAAGAAAAATAAGTCCAGGTGAGCTGTTTACACAGCCATTGATGTGACACTCACCATCTCCAGACACAGCTGGGGCTTTAACAAGAGTTAAAAGGCTCATTAGCCCTGCACACAGCCTTCCTGATGCTCAATTGCTAGCTTTAAGGGAGGGCCACATGGCACCCCTCTTCTTTATATGAATTCTGGGCTTCATTGACAAAAGCTATGGGCTGAGATGAACAGGACATTTCCTGGAGACTCATTTGCCATTGGATCTCATCTAGAGTTTTGGACATAATTTTACTTAATCACATGAAGCTCCCACTTCCCACTGCTTTGACACAGCCAACAGGTGAAATCAATTAGCAGTAGAGTGCTGAATGAACACTAATGTGGTTTTAAAGGGTACTTCAGGGTTGGTTTTCCTAAAGTCCCACTTACCAGTTCTTAAGCCTTCCCTCTCCAAAGTATTAAGCAATGTCAAGCTACATTCTCAAGAGAAATTAAGGCAAATATTTGTCTTAGAACATCTGTGCATTGATGGTTCAATGGGGGAAATCTACAGTTCTGTAAGATAAATAAGTCTGAAGATCTTCCATACAGTACAATACATGAAGCCAACAATATTATACCATGTTCTTAAAAATCGCTACAGGGATAAGCCTTTTGCTGAAGTGTAAAATGATGTTATACATATTTATGCACTGTGAAATGATCATTATTGACATGTCTACACACAGGATTGCACATTGTGTTTGTGTATGTGTTGAGAAGACTTAAGTCCCATTCATTAGGAAAGTACCTCTTATGTTAAGGGCTCTTAATAGAAAATTATGGTGATGAGAATGATGGAGACGGTGGAAACTTTGGGAGGTGGCAGATTCGTTTGTGATCTTGGTGTTAGGGATGTGCACTTATCCCCAAACTCATCAAGTTGTAGACATGAATCATGTGCAACGTGGAGATCACTCAAGCATCATGGCAAATATACTCAAGGGTGGAACTTGACTGCCCACCTTCAATGAGTTACCTGAACTTTCCCTGGACTCTTGATCCCCAAGGGAAAGTCCAAGGGTCTTGGTCTCCAACAAAGAAGAGCTGGTCATTCTACCAGACTCTGTCTTCTTTCTTTTCAGTTTCTTCAGCGAGGTTTCCCTGGGCTAATGGAGGCAGCTGCTCCTTCACTGTGGGTGTGGGGGTGTTGCTCTCCATCCCTTGTTTCTTAGCTACTTGGAGCATGAGCATCTGTACTCACTGCTGGGTGTTTCTGACATTTACTTACTTTCCCTCCTGTATTTTGTATTGTATGATCATGTATTTCCTGCATGAGGTGGCATTTTTTTTTTTCCTGTGAACTTCTTTCTTCAATGAGGGTTGTTTTTCCATGGGGATCTTGAATTGCAGAAATGTGAAAACAAATGAGTTTCGGGTTTGCCCTTGTTATTCACTCCAGGACCAGGACCCTTACCTTCCTGGTGGTCCCAGATTCCTTTCCCAGGTGGACATCATTGCAATTATGAAGTCAAGCCTAGAATTTCCAGTGTCTTTTCTTCCTCACTGGCAGTCAGAAACTCAGGAAGAGAGGTTTTCCATCTATGTTCCAGGCCTCTTTATGGGGGTTGGGTATGTCCCTGGACTCTTTCCCTGGGAGTGGGGGCAACATTCACAGAACACTTTCATTGCTCAGGAACTCCAGCTTTGCTCCCTGCGCTACGCCAGCCCGAGGCCATGTCTGTTGGACACGTGTTGGTTTTGAACTCGTCTTTTCATTCCAGTTTCTGTGTTTTGTCCATTGTCTCCACACCCAAAGTCCACCACGCATCATCTGGTAGCCACACTGCTTGGGCTTCACATTGCTTCTTCTGGCAACAAGAGAATGCTTGTCAAGATCGGCTGGATCAATATTCTTTGAGAATACCGTGGTTTATCCACTGTTTACCTGCATTCTACCAGAAGATGAGAATCCACAGTCACTCAGTCCACTCTGCTGCAGAAACTGGAGATTCAAGTTTGGCTCTAAACCAGGTACTTTTTTTTTTTTAAACTGGGATGACATTCTTGTAGCAAAAACTGGAGTTTTCAAGTGACAATTCAACAACATTCAGCACATTTACAATGTTATACAGCCACTACCTCTAATGAGTTTCAAAATACTTTTAGCATAACATTCCATGAGAGCCTCCCCACAAAATCCTCAGAAACTACTAACTGCTTCCTGACTTATACATGTTCAGAATATGGAATATGAATAGACTTATATAGTACATAACACTATGTCTGTATCCTTCTGATTAACATAATATTTTCTAGGTCCATCCCTCCAACTAATAGCATTCATACAAACAACCAACAAGCATATAAAGATATGCTGAGTGTCATTAGTCTTCAGAGAAAGGCAAATCAAAGCCAAGTGAGATACTACTTTACAATCTGTTTAAACCAAGAGCCTGTTTATAAAAAGAATAGAAAATGGTAAGTGTCGGCAAACAGAGATAAATTAAAACCACTACAGAAAACAACCTGTCAGCTCCCCAAAAGCTGATCATAGAATTACCATATAACTTATAACTCACTGTTAGGTATAGACCCAAAGTGCTAAGAACAGGTCCTTAAGAAAATGTTTGGTCATAAATATTAACACCAGCACCATTCAAATACCCAAAGGAATAAACAACTCAAATGTCTATCAGCTAACAGACAAAACACAGTGGCATATTATCCAGCCACAAAAAAATGTATCATTTTTACATGCATGAACCTAGAATTATTTTTCTAAGTGAAAGAAAATGAAAGTGCTATATGATAAAAGATGAGGTAAAGAATGTTCTGTATCATTCCAGAAGCCAAGGAAGTCCTGCAAGAGGGAAAGAACAGAACTTACATTCCATCCACACATACTCAATCCTCATGCCTCAGTCCCCAGGTATGGCCAACTTGCTATCCTCTCCTGGAGCAAATGGGGCCAGATCAGCCTGTCTAGGGTGCAGAAGTCTTCTTGCTAAAAGGATCTCCTGTTTAAGCTGATTTTTCTGGAATGACTGGACCATCAGGAGTCAATTCTGGACTTTTTGCATCCGTGCTAGAAGCAATGCTCTATGCCTGATACTTCTTTTCTATTTTTAAATCTCTTCTGTGTGAGATACACATAATATGCACCATACCATCATAATCACTGTACACTCTCAGGTGTACAGCTGGATGGTTTTAACTATGCTTATGCTGTCATCAGCCATCCCACCATTGACCTCAGGAATACTGACTCCCTGTCTCCTTCCTCCTAGTGACCACCATTCTACACTCTCCTCTATGACTCTGACCACTCTAAGCCTTCACATAACTAGAATCATACAATATTTGCCCTTGTGACTGTCATGCTCTACCTACCATATTGTCCTCAAAGTCATCCATGGTGCAATGTGTTTTATAGTCTCCTCCCTTAAGCCTGAATGATAGATCACTGTATGTGTGGAACACATCTTATCTATTCCTGATGATGGACACAGGTTGCTCCTACATTTTAGGCACTGTTAATAAAGCTGCTACATGCACATTAGCACATGACTATCTTCTCACAGCCCTGCTTTCAATTTATTGGGGGTATTTATCCAGAAATTGAATTAGGTTTATAATTTGATATATTTCAATACAATTAGAAGAGTTCTATTATGTAGCCAATACTGAGAATTTAATGAGGACTAGGTACTGTGCTAGAAAGTAACTACAATGCCTTATACATATATGAGTTGAAATGGACACTGCAGTTAGGTTTAAAAGAAATTGAATTCTCTCTCTCTCTCTCTCTCTCTCTCTCTCTCTCTCTCTCAAAACAGGCATAATTAAATCCCAAATCTCTGAAAATCAATTAGCCACTAGAAATAAAATCTGATTGTACCTGAAATTCGTTTCCACATGCACTTAAGAGTTGTCCAGCTGTGAATGGGCTCAAAGTCACCCATCTACCAAAATAGATCTGTTTTCATGTAGTAGCAAACAAATCCTGAATCCTTTTCAGATGGAGCAGCTAAAAACTTTTCATTTAATTGGCAATATAACTATCTGCATTATTAATAATAAGTTTATTTTCTTCATAATGTAGAAGTCTAAAGGCCATTAACACTGTGGCAAATTACAAATGTTCATTAAGAAGCTAAGCAAATAACAGCCATTTTCCCTGTGGGACAGTCTTACAGGGAAAGCGTTCCAAGATTTGTGTGAGGTTTTGTATTTGACACAGAGGTTTTAGAGCAGACTTCAGCAAGAACTTCTACCCCTGGGAACATCCAACTCTCAGAAAGATGATGATGATGATGATGATGATGATGATGATGATGATGATGGAGACAGAGTCTTTCTATGTAGCTCTGGCTGGCCTAGATCACACTATATAGTCCATGCCAGCCTCAAACTCATAGAAATACAACTCTCTCTGCCTTCCAAGTGCTGAAACAAAAGAAGTGCATCACTACATTTGGCTGCTCCCCAGTTTTTCATGCAAACCATGGTAAACCAATACACTGAAACACAGGACCTGGTTATTCACAGAAAGAAAATGAGCCCCACAGTCACTGGACAAATGTACCCTGAATAGTCTTCCCCGGCATTGATTTCTGCCATACTTATTTCCTAACTGGCTGCAATGAGCCTTCACCTTGTCCCTCAGATGCAGCCTCATTTCCTTCCAAGCCACCATTTCCCAAGGCAATTTGATATAATTACTTCCCTCTTAAAAATCCCTCTAAAGTGTGTTGCCCTTAAGGAAAAGTATAAGCTGCTTCACTTGTCTCACAAGATCCTATATAACTTCAGTTCTGTGAGCAAAGTCTGCCTCACTTCCAAACCTGCACACCCACTCCACCTCCTGTCTCCACTTTACCCTTACTATTTCCCCCACCCAGCTCCTGGGGCCATCACATCTGTGCAGCACAGATGCTTCCCCTGCAATGACTCCCAGGCAATGACAAATGGCAGGTTCCAGTGCAAGCCCATTCCTGTGGACAGAAGAGCTTTCTCATAAGCAATGAGGGCTGAAGAACTCTTAGTCAACCTTGTCCAAACAGTCTCTGACTGAAATACCATCTGAGTCCTTTTCCACTGGGAGAGAGAGATGAATGTTGTCAGAACCAAAATGGAGTCATCAAGAAAACGTCCTGCCAATAAAGATTGCCCGACAGGACTATGCAGGTGGCTTTGCCAGAGCCACAGACTTCCTGGAGGCAGCCGCAGCCTCACACAGAAAGTATTTCTACAAAGCCATCAGCCCAGAAACTGCTTTTTTAACTTTGGACCGAGGCCACTGTTGTTATTAATCACCATGGCCACAGAGTACCGTTTCAAAACTACCTAATGGAACCTTCATCGTTTTTGTCTGCAAGCATTTCCCTTTGCCTCAACCTCTCTTAGAGGTCAGAGTTTACCATGGGATGGATCACCATCATAATGATCTGCTGATCCCAAATGAGTAGCATGACTCCCTGGGAAATCCTTAGTTGATTCTTTAATTTAGTCTGATACTCCTCAGTCCTTTTCCTTTTGGCCTTTCCTTTAAGGCAGGTTAGATAGACTTAAGTGGGCAGGTGGGTGTCATGAAAATGGAGAGAGTCCCTTTCCCCTGATATGCTGCTTGACTTTCTTTCTGAGAGTCAAGAAACTCCAACACAAACTGTCAGGCCAAAAACTGCCTACAGAGATACTTAGTGGTTTTCTTAGACACTGAAGACAAAGGTTAAAATAAGTGAATTGTGATAACAGGGCCCGGACTGTTTGTAACCTTGATGTTCTCCATGTTAGTTCTCCCCTTGAGAGTGAAAAGCATATAGGATAGTTTAGCCCTGGGACTCCACTTGGTTTGGGCTTTGTGCACCCCTCTCTTCTAATAATACACTTGACAGACTGAGACCTTTACCTGCATGAACTAGACACATAGACTCCCCTCTTTAAACAACATACCTAGAAACCTGCTAGCAACTGAGAATACCAACCTGCATCAAGCTGTGTGTACACCCCTCCCTGAGCAACATAGCAAGTTTCTCCTCTCCCTAGAGATCATCAAATTTCTATTTAATCACAAGCCAGTTGTATTTGGATAATAGGCTAAGGGGGCTGCTCTAGTCTGAACTGCTTTTGGGTTCATATAAAAATAAGAAAAGTGTGCTTTCCAAGTGAACTTTTAATGGGGGAATCTCCTACTAACCATCTTATACCTATGCATAATTGGGTATGCATATGTTTAAAACCAAATGCATAATGGGAAGGGATATGCACAATAGATAATAGTGTATATAACTTTAAAACTGTCAATCAAAATAGACAACCATCTATGTCCTTAATAATAACAAAATATGTCCAACTGCTCCTTCCTTTAGAACACATAAAATGAAGCCCCAGGCCGTTGCCTCGGTCTCTGGAGCACCCTCACTCCTGTGGCCTGCTGTCCTTCATGACAGTATACTTCTTTCTGGTCTGTATTGTCACTATGCTTATATAAATATTCTTGTTATTTTACAATCTGTGTGTCCCTTTATCTGATTCTTCAACAACCTGCCAAGAACCTGGAAACACCCGACCAAAAGCAAGGGTCTCATCCCTAAATCAAAACAGTGTGGTGCACTATAAATCACCTTATCATTTCATTTACTTATTCCTGTAACTTACTTAATTTTTAAACTTTACTTAAAATTTACAATTTCACTTGCTTTAAAACTACCAAATCATACTCTTTGAGGAACATAATTTACCAAGCCACAGTATCATATGTATAGCCATTGTAAAGACTTGCAGCCCCATCTCCCTTCCCACCACCCATGTCTTAGTGCAGTGTCTGTCTTTTTCCTGTGTGATTATCTAAATACTTTATAAACTCACCAACTCTGCTTCATTCTGGCTCATCCGAAATCCTTTTCTGTAGTGCAGCACCAGCTTTATCTAGGTGGGAAAGATGCTCCCCAGGCTGTGTCCTGGGTTGCAGCTGACATTGTCACAGAGGTGGGACCTCCACTGCAGTGGTGGGGCGCTCTCCTGACCTTGTCATGTCTCTTGTCTTTACCAAGTGTTGCCTCACAATAATCTTTGCCATAAGGAAACACATTTTCAGTTCTCCTCAGAGACACTGGTAAGACCCAATGCTCTTTTAACTGAAATGAACAAAAAAGGGAAAGACTTATGTGCGGGAGTTTATTTAGATCTGTTTATTCTGAAGATATGTGGACAGGTTGCATTTGCAACAATTTACCAAATTTTGATGTCTGATTAAAAACAAAAACAAAAACAACTTTGCTCAGGCAATCCTTCTCCCCTCAGTCTCCCAAGTAGCTTGAACTTCAGGCATGGGACACCATACTTGACTTCATAAAAAAAAAAAAAAAATTAAATAAAAATCTTTCTAACTGAATCTTTGTCATCTAAAGAGAGATCCATAAAGTAGCCTCCTAGAACTATGAGACTATGGCTCACTAAGAGCCTGAAACAAAAAAAAGGTTGCTTCTTTACTAAAACAAAACTGACGTAACAGAATACAAAAGTTATCTGCTATCACACTCAATCCCAAGAGCCTCTCTCTCAATGGATCATGGTTCTATAAACACACCCAGACTTCTAAGGCACGCTGGGCAAATGAGTGTATTGCATGGTGAGTTATGACATCATTGCAGAGATGATGGAGAAGATGGGGATGGTGACAAATGATGGGAGGGAAGCTGAGCAAAGGCTGTGCACAGCAGAAAGCTTTTCTCTTCACCACCCCTAAGGCTGGTCATCCCAGGCATGATATCAAGGAAAAATAGCATAAGGACCAACAGGACCCATATTGTACACTGTGAGCTACAGTAGTTGTAGATCACCCTGGTACCCACCATGGTTTCTAACTCGTTATGCCCTCTGCATTTCAAGTCAGTTTTGTCAAGGTCTTCAATTCGATTCCATTAGTCAAGTCAGTTTTTAGGCAATAACTCATTCCACATTGTAAAATAGTCTACATTTCCTTAAGTGAAAAGGAAACATGGTAGAATGGATTAAATTGTATAACTCAAAAATGACATGGGGAGCCAAACACAGTGCCACACATCTGCAACCATAGCACTTAGAAGGTGCACAGAAAGTTCCAGGACAACCTGGTTACAGCCATAGATTCCCCTTGCTGTCAATGCCTGAGTTACCTCCCCTGCCTAGGGAGCGATCCACGCGCTGAGTTATTCTACTTCACTTCTGCCCTTGACAATTATATTGAAATTGTACTTTTCCTCCAAGATCACTTATGGAAATTACCTCGTTAATTCTCATCACTCCCTTGGACAGTGGGAAATGGACAAGTACCATTATCTCATTTTTGAAGGTGAAGAACAGAAAGAATGCAGAGAACAATCTTGACAGCATTATCTGATGAACTTGGCAAAAATACAGATGCACAGGCCCCATTCAGCAGCTCTGTGCTATAACCCACACAGCTTTAACAAACACCCAAAGGAGCTGTTTCTCATAATCTGCCCAGCACAGTTTATGAGCTCATATTTAGTCTATTCTTCCTTAAATTTGAGAAATACATAAACAAATTCCTTCTACAAGATAAACCGTCTGATGGCCTTCTAGTGCTAACAATTTCAGTAAATGCAGAATTCTCTACAGAAGCCCACTAATCCTGGCAGTTCATCTGTATGATAATAAAAATAAACCAACTTTGTGGATTAAGTAGAATTAAGATAAAGCCTAAATTTACTTTGGCCCCAGTCACTGAGGCAGCCTCACCGACTGCTTGGAGCTGGTCTCTACAACATGGGAAGATCAGATTTCCCATGGAGGGAACTTCTCTCCCCTCCATCATTCTCTCTAAGCACCAAGGCCCAGCTTTCACTGTATTATAAGAATCTGATCATGAGCACAATGAGAAGTCAGGCTTTCCCATAAAAAACCTTGCTCAGCTACTATGGAGTCAATCAAATAACAACTTTTTAAAAAAAAATGCTGATTCTGATGGGTTTACATGTTCATCTAAATGTGAGCACAAGATTAAAATTTCTCATGGTGTGTGTTTCCTTAGATGAGCATGAATGCAATCTATCAATTTTCTTTCCACCAGTTATAATAGTAATAGTTAACACCTGGTTAACATGACACTTTGTAGCAAACACACCGACCTAAAGCCTTTACCTTGATGGACTTATTCTTTATGTAACATAAGGTGGGCCAAGCCATTATATCCATCTGATAATATGAGCACTGGGACAAGAGTAGTAAACCAATTTACCCAAGATCACACATCTTACCTTGTGCAAAACTGGGATGTAAGCCCGGAGAGGGGCTGGCTCATAGCCTGTGCTCTTCACCTGCAACTACATAGATGTCCCACATGAGCTATTTACCTTCTAAGACTAATGTACAATCTAGCTTGGTTCCTAAGCTGGACTTTGAGGTCAAAGAACAAAGGAGGCACAAGGTGCAGTAATTTGGACCTTGGATAAATTGGGGGAAAAAAGGACTTTAGGGAGTCAAGTCTCCAAGTCAAAAGCCAGGTAAATCACCCATTAGATAACCACACTGAAAACTAGGTGACATGGATGTAGTTGGAGATCTTCTCTCCAGGTGTCACCAAGCCCCCATGGTCCCACAACCCACGTATAAAATAATCACTCAGACGCTTATATTACTTATACACTGTATGGCTGTGGCAGGCTTCTTGTTATCTACTTTTTTTTATCTTAAATTAACCCATTTCTATTAATCGATAACTTGCCACATGGCTCATGACTTACCTGTACCTTACATCTCGCTTGTCATGGCGGTGGCTGGCAGCTCTCTCCGCCTCCACCTTCCACTTCCCAGACTTCTCTTCTCTGTTTGTCCCACCTATACTTCCTGCCTGGCCACTGGCCAGTCAGTGTCTTATTTTAACCAATCAGAGCTACACATTTGACATGCTTGAACAACCCACAGCATGTGAAAGGATGTGCAGGGACGTCAGGAGAATAGAGACTAAGGGCTGTTCATGGTGGTACATGTTTATAATCCTGAGGAACACCACGAATCCGAGGCTAGCCTGGGCTTGGTAGCAAGTTCAAAGTTGGCTGGGCCACTGTGTGGGACCTTGTCTCAAAATAAAACAAAAGAAAAGAGAGAGAAGCAAGGAGAGCAGAGTTGGGGGAGATGGCAGGAACGAAGCAGAGTCGAGAAGCAGTCTCTCTGCAGAAGAGAAAAACAGTTGCAGCTCTGAGTGCTGAAGAGAAACCCAGTCAAGTCACCAACTTAGCTGCTACGGAGCGCTGCAGAAGGGACCTGCTAGATGCTATCCCCCGGGACCCTTCCCAAGAGATGTGGAGTCTTATCACAAAAATAACTCAAGCCTTCTCTCTCTGAGACAATCAAATCTTTGATGTTGTCACCTGCTGGCCATCTATGTGAACTTCGCTAACTTATACTTCTTCCTTTCTGAAAACATAAAGCTGCACCAAGGAGAAGTGGACTCAACCACTAATGAAGTAACATTAAGTGGCCGTTTTCTTTGATGAGTGACATGCTTTTCCAAAGAGGTTATTGGAACAAAGTTACCAGGAGTATGTTTAAAAGGAAACCAAGTGGTTTTTTTTTTTTAATTTTTTTGGTTTTTTTTTTTTTTGTGATGATGTTGGACATCCCTAATATACTGACCAATGTGGCTTTTTTCTGTCCTTCATGTGCCTCATGGTTCACCTTGAAAGTCAGCGCTTTACGCCTGTCTGCTTCTGGGGAGAACTTGACACACTTTCTAATAGCATGGTGAATTTTTTGAAGGGAATAACAACTCAAAAAAACAGCACAAGGAAAATGCTGGAAATGAGGTGGACAGAAAGAAAGAAGAGTGTGCATACAGAAAGTGTGAGAGGATCACACAAGAGGCGAAGCTTGTGTGGCACATGACATGTAAGACAGAGAAGGGAAAGCAGGAAAAACCATGAAAGCGATGACAACATCAAGCAAGGAGATGGGCGTCATTGGGATGCGGCTTGCAAAGGCTTTATCCCTTAATTCAACCTTTGATTTTATAAATAAGAATATAAACCCACCAGACTTATTGATTCGAGGAGCAGAAAACATCAGTGGTGAGAGATTAAAAAATAAAAAACAAAAGGAGTAACGACCAAAATCAAAGAAAAATTGCCATAGAGAATAGACAATCTTCACTGCTGTAAGAAATACTGGATTCTGGACTATGAATAATATCACAGTCATGGATACTGAATTTCACATTATTTTACAAAAAAAAAAACCCTGCCTTATCATCATATTATTATATAAAAGGGTGACTATTCTAGATTACCAAGTGAAAGTATGGAGGTAGACCTAGAAGAATCAGGTGTTTGAACTCCATCGGCCAATTAAGCTATCTGTGGTGATGTGAATCAATTTAACAATCCATGAAGCTTTCGGTGGTCAGGCACTTGCTGGGAAATGGACCGAGGGAAGGAGAGAGATCATACCTTCAAGGGGTAGCCCTGCCATTGATAAATCACAAGTAGTTACATGCCCAGGAATGACAAAAGTGAAAAAATAATGAAAGAATTAGTTAAGGGAGACTTTTATCACTGCCAAAAACTCAGGTAAAGACCTCACTTCATTCCCAGGATTTCAAAGCAATGACTGAGTAACTCTGGTTCTGCACTTGCCTCATAAGCCATCCTTTCTAAGGTTATAGTCATCTCCCTGCAAGCTAGAAACAAAGCGCACACTTCTTGTACCAAGTCTCAACCACTGGATGTGGACCCTGAATGCTATTTCATTCCCTGTGACTCGATTTGATGCTCCTGTGGCTTATGACTTGAATGATCTATCCAGAAGTATCTTTGTGGATGGCTTTTTCTCCATGTAGGTTCTCACATACAGAGAATCAAGCAGTGATGTCAAACCTGAATCTCCCAGTAACTTTTTTTCAGTTCCCAGGTTTGCTTCATGACCTGCCAGTCACCTCACTGCTGGCTTCGAGTGGAGCATTTTCCAGGTGGGTTTCATCTGTGCACTGGTCTTTCAGCTAGCCAGGCAAACACTGGAGTACCACCTCCTATGTAGCCCTGCATGCACCAAGTCCTAGGAATGGAGGACAGATGAAGAGCCTCTTCTTTGGGGTCTTTGGTGGCTTCAATAGAACTTGTGGTTTCATTGTTCTCGGTCAGGTCAGTCTTAGTGAGTCCCAGGAGGATCATAGTCCCTAAACCCTTGGCCCTATCTTTACTCAAACTCTTAGGTTCCTTTCTCCTTTCTCGTCAGTCTGGTCATCATTAGTAGTAAAACAAAACATAAAAACAAACGAGAGAGAGTGCATTCTCCCAGGGAAGCAATGATGAAGGAAGATTCGTGGATCAATACAGATGTCCAGACCTATAGTGGACCTGAAAGCCAGGGCACAGGGACAGGGACAGGCTGTTAAGCTGTATAATCATTGAAAGAGAAGTTAGCTGCTGACGTGGTCCTGCTTCTCAATGGAACTTGCCTTGTCCTTGATTTTGCTTTGTTTTTCTGCTTAAAATCTGGTTCAAGGAGGCTGGAGGGATATGACTCAGCAGTTAACATTTGCTGCTCTTGCAGAAGACACAGGGTTGTTTCCCAGCACCCCAGCCTGGCTTTGAAACCATACTGAAAGATATAGCGAAAAGCTGGCTACTTGCAAGGTTATACTGATATGGCTTTCCTGACTGTATACATCCATGCTACATAATATCTGCACACAGAGCTTGGTCTACATGTCAGTAGCACCAGGGAGCTCAGTATAATTTTAAAAATTGCACTATGCATTTTAGTCAAATGCTTGGAGGACAGGGCTTGGAGAAGCATGGGTACACATTTTCTGGTGTTCAGTCACTACCCACCAGTAAAAATCTTGATGGGAGCTGACTTCAAAATGGGGGCTCAGATTTTTATAGAATAAATGCTTAACAGCGTGTTTTTCAAGTGAGTCTCTGAGGGATTTGTTTTAGGGATTTAATGTACAAAATAAGATTCCAATGCTCAGCAAATTGCATGGCCCTGCATTTTAATGCCCTGTTAAGTGCTCAGACCCTTGCTTGAAAGGCTAGAGGATTTTATAATACAGCTCTGTTCATAGGGGTGAGGGCAGTTTCTCTTCGATTTGAATGCATATTAAGTTGACCTTGCAGGAGTCACTGGAGGAGATGGAAACTTTTACCTCAAATTTAACTCAGTGATAGAAAAACGTGCAGAAGGCAACTGAGATGGGATTTCTCCCAAGCGAAGAGCTGCTGGATCACGGGATTGCAAAATGTGAGAAGAGAAAAGACCTTAGGTGTTATTCTCTCGGCTCGGCTCTATCCCCAGAGAAAGACATTTTCCAGTACTTTGAAACAGCTTGGTCCACTGAATTCCAATTGATTTGCATTTGTCAATCCATAAACGTCGTTTGGCCTTTTGCTTCCTGTAGTTAGACTGTTATGCTTGTTTCTTTGCAAGGCTCATCATTTGATAAAGTGAAATAACAGCTCACAGCAACTAGAGCCCTTTTAGGTATGTTCCAGAAGTACTGGGAAGAAGTATTGATGAAGACAACCTGAGTTGATTGGACAGGGAGAGCTCTCAGAATCTGGAGAGCAGCTGTCCTCCCACATCTTCCACAGACAGGGTTCTGTACTTTGGATGACATCATAATTCAACTCTCTGGTTGAAGTAGAGTCAGAATCCAGACTCCCGAGTCACTCCTTCTACTGTGCCACAGACCTTCCTCATCCATGCAGGGTTCCTTAGGCTAGATTTCAAGGAAAAGATGACATGCTGTGTAATCTGGCCTAGTCTCTGCTTGCCCAGTAGCAACAGACCATATGTGTTGTCACACAGCGCCCAGCTGTGCCAGAACTGGAATCGCAAGGCCCATTCATGATGGAAGTGGGCATTGTCAGCATTCAGGCATCTGTACTGGCCTGCCCTTAGGGTCCTGACAGGATAAACCTCAGCTGCAGCCACCAAGAGCACCCCCTGTGCGCATTCTCTATGTTTCCTTATAAAAGGGGCCTTGCCCACCTCTCATCCCCTTCCCTTTCTCTTCCTTTGCTCTTGTCCCTAGGGATCTGTCTCTGCCCCCTTCTCTGCTCCTTCTCTTCCCTCCCCACAATAAACCTCCCACACGGACGCTGTTGTATGGTGTGACTCTTTCCCGCCACTTTTAAAATACCACAGGCATCTCTCTTTCACACTCTACATTTTTCATGGACCATACCCAGGTGCCAGCAGTGCCCTAGTAAACAACAGAACAAAACACAAGAAGAAGCCCGGATCCTGAATGACCAGGGAATCAGAGCCTTCTAATTATCTGGGCCCTGCCTTGGGGTCCCAAATCAATATAGTATTGATTCAATACAGTGCAGGCCAAGCAGGGATAAATATTATTTGATCGCCAGAGTAAGAAGGCTGCTGCTGTTCAGCTTTAATAAGAAGTATCATTCTGCATTACCTCTTTGACCAACCTCAGCGCTTCCTCCAGTGGAAACATAACCAAATATTTCCATGGACACACTGGTTGCAGACAATTTGTCAAGCAGTATACGCATACATTAGATTACTTAATCCTCCCAGCTCTAGTTTGTTATCTTACATTTACTGATGAGAAACTTTGAGTGGAATTGTGCCTAGATGCCTAGATTTGATGACTCTAGTGGAGGCGTTCTCTGTGTGTGTGTGTGTGTGTGTGTGTGTGTGTGTGTGTGTGTGAGTGAGAGAGAGAGAGAGAGAGAGAGAGAGAGAGAATGAATGAATGAATGAATGAATGAATATATTGATGGATCATATGAATGAAGGAGATTTGTTAGCCTAGATGTTGTGACTAGGATATTGGCCCATGAGATAAAAGACTGGAAGTCATACAGGTTATCACACTTGACAGGGTGCTAGGCTTATCAGAGCCTAAGTGGCCTCTGGAGTCAATGACAATTGACAATCATGAGCTGGAGAGATTGCTCCGTAGGTAAAAACACTTGCTTTGCAAACATGTGGACCAGAGGCAGTGCACTCCTCTGATTCCAGACTGGTGGGTAAACGGGGCAGAAACAGAAGGATCACCAAGGTTGGTGGCCCACCAACTTAGGTCCAGACCTAGTGAAAGATTCTGTCTCAAAGAAATAAGACAGAGTGATACAACAGGTCAGATGTACACACCACACATATATGTACACACACACACACACACAAGACAGTTCTAATAGCCTGCAGCATGCATCCAAAGAGTCAGCTCCCACTTGCTCACTGCACCTACCTAACCACTTTTACTCTGAGAGCAAGCACAGGGGGAACAGGGTTAGGGTATTAAGGGCTGCTCTGCATGCAAGGAACATTTTAGCACAAATGGCGGAAGAAGCCAACTAAAACAATTACAGCACATCCCAAATGCAAATGTATGGAGCCCCAGTGTAGCATAGCTGAATTACCCGCAATTCTGCTCAAATCTGGTTCTTTCAGAATGAAAATTTAGGAAAGTCCACTCCTTTCCACCATTGTTTTTCATGGCTTGCTATTAAAGCAGCAGGCAAACAAGACCTTCATCTACAGATCACAGGGAGGAAAAAGAACTAAGTGTCTTAGGACAGCCCCTAAGAACACATGAAAGGCATTCAGAGAGACGGGGGACCTCTTTAAACACCGAGTGATGTACTGAACAAAGGGCAGGAAGTGCACAGTTTAAAGTTGAGCACAGAATCCATCTTATAGACACAAAGAGAAGGGCAAAGTGAGGTAAGTGATAATCAGAGGAAAACCATGCTAGCATAAGTCAAGGTTGAGCAGCTCAGGCACAGAAGTCTGCATAAAATATGTAAAGGGCCGTTCTGATGTTCTATGCATCCCAGGGTACATAAAAATCCAGGAGGTCATGCTCTCAACGGACCTGCTGAGTGCTGGGTGCTGGGTCATTTTGATAAATACATTGTCCAAGCTAAGGCAGAGATAATGCTTGTAAAAAGGAACCCTGGTGAGGATGCCAAACCTCCTCACAGAGTGAGCTCTTGTTTTGAAGTCACCAGCCTTTTACATTACATAAATGTCAATGTACATTTACATTTACATTCCCTAGACCAGCCCCATGGTCTAGGGAATAGAGAGAGTAAATATGTGTCTTCTGTAGAATAGCACAACTAAAGCTTAACACAAATCATCCCCAAAGTACCCTATAGACACCAACTCTCACTCCATCACTCAGCAAAAGAATGCCATTGAAAGTAAGCCCTCTGTAGCAACCACACTCTCTGTACAAGGCATTTATGGAGAATTAATGATAAGCTAGAGCCTATGGACTTTGACCAGACTGGAAATTATGAACGCATAGGAAAAGCTCTTATACACTGGCTTGTTTTTCCAAAGGTAGCATCCTTTGACATGCATAGCATATAAAGCCCTTAGCTCCCTGGTTTGTCTGGCCAGTGCTCCCATAACTGCAACTCCAGCTTTAAAGCCATTGGAACGTAAGTCACAGGATCTTTTGGAAGGATGTTTAAGTTTCAGGCTGTGCTGTGAGCCTACAGAAAAACAAGTGAGAGTCAGAGACACTAAAACATAAAGCCACCTACACCCTGGGAAAGGGTGAGATAATCTCACCATTTTCACACCGAGTGGGCTGGAGCTCAGCCTATTTTTAATCAATATTGGATGTATTTTTGAATCTTACTAACATGATCATGATTTAATCTTTCTAACCACTTTAACTGAGCTGTAGTGCACTCAGTTTTTCATTTGTCTGCCTCCGTGAAGAAGGCACTAACTCATCCTCAGAATAAACAAGGCATTAAAAGCTGCACCAGTGACTCAGCTCTGCTGCTCGTGCCTCATAACCCTGTCACAAATGGGGAATAGCTTGTTCTTGCCTCCGAATCCCCCTTACACTAAGTTATATCTTTATCCTAACTCCATAAAACGTGTGGAGCACAACCTGGTCCTGATGGTAACAGAGAAACTGACTAAAACTGGTAGGGATATAAAGACTTTTATTTTTTTTAATTAAAGAATACCTTTGTTTCTTCTTAATAACTGGTGAGCTTCAGAAACTGGTTTTATCACTGGAACCTTAAATTCACTAATCTCTGATAAAGAATAACTAGGTACCTGTGACCGTGATCTTGTAGATTGTCCCTATGGAGCTATGTCCCCTGAACCTTTGCTAAGGGATATAAACCCAGAAAATCACAAGGCGAGCTTCTGAGTTAGAATACTATTTATAAACACCTATGGCTGGGAAGGGTCACTCCTTCACAAACAAGCAAGGCCTGGGGAGAGAGATCTCTGGGGTCTCTACAGTGGCATGGAGTATGCTCAGCAACTGTGTCTAGGGAAGATGTTGTCAGAACTCCCAGGTTCCCTGACTGGCCATGTGTCTATAATATTTGTGAGCAACAACGATCTAGGTATCCATGAGCTTTATTCCCTTCTCAAGGGTCTCTTCATCTGAGACTGCTGATGCAGCCTTGACCAATCTCAGCACCTCGTTTGCTATTAACAGAAGCCACCTGAACCAACATTCCCCACCCAAGCTCCCCCTCCCTGGCTCCATTTGCTGACATTCAGAAGTCCCATCTTAGATTTCATGTTATGTTCCTAACCCAAGATGGTCTTTCTGACATTGCTGGACTGGAGCGTGCTTACTTGCCATTTGCAAATCTTGCACCTAATGCTTATACTGGTTCACTCCAAAGGATTCTCCTCATTGACTAGTCTAGGCTAGTCAATGACATTTTCTGAGGCTCAGTTCAATTGGCTATGTCCTGAAATTCTACCTGGTTCATGCAAGACCCTCCTTCAGTTTGTGGACCTGGTACCCTACCCACTAGATTCCAAGTCCTACAGCTCTAGCCCACCTCCTTCTCATGACAATTGTCTCTGCATGAAGTCTTGTATGGAACTTCTGGATTTCCCACTGCTCAGTTCCCCTTGAGTGGCTGCTTTAGAACAAATCATTTTTGCTTTTTTTTTTTTTTAATAAAATTGCTGCTGTTTATGTGGTGGTGCTGGGAATCAAACTCAAGACCTAGAACATCCTAGGCAAACACTCTCCCACTGAGCTAAACCTTCATCTCAGAACCAATGTGGTACATATGAAACCAAGTGTGGTACATTTGTCTGGAATCATTCCTATGTCTAGCTACCCTCCTGTTCCATCCAATGGCAGGATCTGGTCAATCACTGTTCTCAAGGGAGGATGTACCTGAGAGCTGTGACCGAAGCTAAAGCAATGAGACTGGTCACCTCTACAGAGGCTGGGGAGATGTAAACATCAACATGACTAAGGCTTAATCTGGTAAGGCTTTCTTCAGATCCTTAGGAAATACCCTCAACCCCAAAAGCTGATGTGGAAGACTGGGTTTCTGCATCATAATGCACTTCAGGTAACTGAATCTGTGTCATTGTGAAAGACACCAACTGCACAAACTAAATGGCAGCCTTTGCCTGGGTACAGACCATGACCCGAGACCATGATTCCAATCCAAGTTCAGGTGAGCCCTTTGCTTAATTTATCCTATTTACTCCTCCCACAGTCAGGTTGTCCCTATTTTAGCAGATACATTTTTTTAAATAACATGAGGTTCATAAAGGTTAATTTATTCAAAATTATTTAATAAAGTTAAGAACAATTAAGAGTCTATACTTGGGCTCCACTCACAAGCTACAGAACACTTGAAGAGATCATTAGTAAAAGAATAGCCAGAGGTAAGGGGGATAACCAGACTGTAACAGAATATGGGGAACAAAGTGGCCATGATAGTCCAGGACAGCAGTCAACGAAAAAAGGAACTATGAAGGGACAATGTGCGACAATAAATAGTGTAATGCATATGCGCTGATGTAAGCCATGTACCAGGAACTACAATGAGTGTCTTGGCCTCGTTATGTTCTGATACTTACAGCAGCCGCTAAAGATGGAAACATGGTATTAATGAACACAAACTAAGGCACAGAATTTTTAAATAATGGATCTGAGTTCGTTCTGCTAGGAGGGACTTGAACTCAGCAATAAAGATCTGGAGTTTGCACCTTCAGCCCTTCCTTCGAGGTCCTGAAGACCTCAGTAAGTGCATCTTTAGTGGAGCTATACTATCTAGCCAACTTGCAGCTTGCCTAGGAGAAAGGGAGAGGGAGAGAAGAAGAGAGGGGGAGGAGGGGGGGTGGGGGTGGAGGTGGGGGGGGGGGGGGGTGGGGGTGGGGATGGTGGTGGTGCTCAAAGCGGGTGCACTCCTCCCCTTGGTGGCCAACACAAGCACTGCAAGCTGAGCGATTGGAAACCACGGAAATTTATTCTTTCTAATCTGTAAAAACCCAAATCTAAACTCAAGCTGTTGTCAGGGCCACTCTCCATCCCATGCCTCCAATTAAGAATCCTCATGGTGTCTTCTAGGCTTTGGAAGACTCAGAGGAAGATTGGGTTACGGCAACAAAACCCTAGTCAGCCACAGTTTTCACATGACCTCTTTACTCTGTCCAAGTGTTCTTCTCATACGGAGGATGAAGACCTTTTCTATGATTCATCTCAACTGAAAAAAATCTACAAAGACTCCACTTCAAATAAGTTCAAACGATCAAAAGAACTGAGATTTGGGATTTCAGTGTACTTTCTGGGGTAGGGGCATAACAGAAACCAACACTGGCACAGTGGGTTCCAGGGCAGCAGAGTTTTAAAGATGAAGATGGGAGAGACAATTTGCATCTCTCTTAAAATAACACTTTATTAAGGATCAGTAGGCAGGGCACGGTTTCTTTCTAAATAAGCAGAAAATCTGATTATCTCCATCCCAAGAAAGGCTTGCCAGGCCACGCATCTAATTTTTAGCGTTCTGTTTTGATTTAATGAGTTGGAGAAGGACACAGTCTCATAGCTTTGGCCAAGAACACTGTGGTCCATCACCACTTCCCCACTCGTGTCTGCCCTAGTCAATAAGGAGGTAAAGTTGATGCACATGCCAAGCTGCACTGTTTAACTATCAATCACACGGACTGATGGAGGCATGCAGTTGTGTGAGCACTAAAAGTGACCAACAGAAACCTTCTACAAGATGCAATCGATCTGCTTTTCCATTGATGGATAATTTTCTTTTTCTTTTTCTTTTTCTTTTCTTTACTTTATTTCTTTCTTCTTTTTTTCTTTTTTTGAGACAGGGTTTCTCTGCGTAGCTTTGCAGCTTTCCTGGCTCTCGCTCTGTAGACCAGGCTGGCCTCGAACTCACAGAGATCTGTCTCTGCCTCCCGAGTGCTGGGATTAAAAAGGTGCGCCACCACCGCCCAGAGAATAATTTTCTTGGCCAGTTTAAATAGCTGCTTAGATCAAAAGCAGACATAATAGCGGAAGCTAGTATCCCACAAGTAGCCAGCCTGGCAAAAAAAGTAAACCAAAAGTTGTTCATGCTTAGAACCTGAGCAGTAAAGGGATCAAACACCTAAAATATTGGTATTAAATGTTTGCCTTAATTAATTCAACAAATATTAGCTATCATATAAAGCAACTGTCTTAACGTGTATGTATTCATTCGCTTTTCCTGAAATGCTTGCTTAATAGTTACCCAGTCCTCACTGATTAGAATAGCATCTTAAACCTGAACATTCAGCCAGACTCTAAACATAAACACCCACAGGGCATGAGCAGGCAGTAGTGAGCTATTAATGTGCCTCTAATGTGCTAAGACACATAAGTGTCACCAGGACTGTTCTCTACATTCTCAGCCAATGTGTGAGATTGAACACAGAGCAATTCTTGGTTGAAGGAGAAGACAGCATTATCAAGGAATCTTCTTAAAATAAACACAACCCTTTCTAGAAAAGGAGAGGTTTTATTTCAATATGCAAGTTTATGACCGTTACTTATGCCAATTATATTGACATTATACAAAACATTTTTGGAAAGCTTCCTTCCTACAATTCCCATCAGAGTATATAAAACAGTCTTTGGAATACATTTTTGAGAATTCATAAAAATGCAAGAATTTACCAAACTGTTTTTTTAGTGCCTGCCATGTTGTATGATACTGTGTGTGTGCTGTGAAGGGTATTGATTATTTTTTGTAAGTTTTAAGAATAATTAAAAAAAAAAACAAACAGACAAAACCTAGTAGATCAAGTAGGGTAACGCTATTTTGAATTTAATATAAAGGAGAAAATGTTCAAAATACCTATTCTTAGCCAAAGTTCTATTTGTTGTTGCACTGACTCAGCCCCTTGCTGGTTTTAGGATTCCTTCTGAGCAAGTCCCTGGACTCTGCAGGAAGGATTGCTAGCCAGCACTGCCACTGAACAGCACTGGGTCTACCTGCACACACTGCCTCCTTGCACGGATGTGGCCTCTGTGTGCTCTTGAACCTCCAACCTCCAGGAGACACCTCCAATCACAACACAGGCTGTGCAGGCTGTGCATACCATGTCTCAGCATTTACCATCATCTCCAGAGCTCATGGTATTTTTCTTCCAATTTCCCTCAAAAGAGTGAAATACGATGGTGAATTTCTTTAGCATCCTCTCCCCTGAGCTGCCCTCCCTCCCAGGGCAGACCCACACTTTCCTCTGGAAGTAACCTCTTTCCTTACCCGATGTGCTCTTTTGTAACTTTCATTTCATCCTCAGTTGTCAGACCACTTACGGGACATAGTGTTATGTTTCAGTACATGGTACAGCATTGCATTACACCCCATAAATAGAGTTTGATGAAGCACCTTGGAGGAGCCCCCTATAGTGAAGCCCACATGGAGGCAGGGAATTGAGGACAGCCTCTCTAGCCAACAGGGCCAGAAGCCCCCCGTTCTTCCATCACAAACTCAAATTCTGCCAACAATCATATAAATCATAAAGAAAATCAAAACGGAATTTCACAGCTGTATCAAAAGACAACAGGGTGAAGCTGGAGCACCTGGAGCCCTCGGTAGCAAGTAGTGAAAGAGGGAGAATAGAATGCTTGTAACTCCATGTATAAACAAACACATATAGGTTTAATGAACCTTTCTCATCTGGCCAAACAGTGCCCCCTCCAAGAGCCAAAGAACATCTAACTAAAACTCCAATACCAGACATGAGAAGCTTTGTTTAAAATTGTAAGTCAAAGTTATTCAAGAGACTTTCAAAACCTATAGCCTGTTGCTGTTGACCTTGGTTGCTCCTGAGAGATTGAAGGTAAATCCCTATTGCTGACACCATGTACTTTAGAAACAGGGTCCAGACACCCCTGAGCTGAAATGAGCTGAATGTCCCCTTCCTGAGAACTAGAGATAACACACAAGCTTCCAAAGAGGGAGGCAACCAACAGTCCTACTCAGCTGTGAACCACACCAATGACCAGCACAGCACAATAGCAATAAGGGTGTGGTAGTGGTACAAATACCTTGGCAGTGATCAACAGTTCTATAACTGGACTTAAAACCCACTCAACAAACCCCAGGGTCACCATGCCTGGTACTAGAAACCTATCCAACTACTCAGTGCTTGTGAAGTCATGGTTATTGGAGATGTACAAGCCCTAATTTACTAAACCAGTATAATCTCTAATAATGTGTAAGAAGTTGTCCTCATACCCACAGGTAAGTAGTCTTCACCCCTCATCAAAGATATTTTTCTACACAACAGACAGAGATCATTATGGAAAACCACAATCGGTCCCAAACACAGAGTTGTGTAGCCCAATTCTAATTTACAAAACTCTCCTGCGCCTAAGACTCAGGGTCAGTTACAGAAGAGGAGGCAAATATAGTGTGAGAGCAGAGGATGAAGGAGTTTTCTGCGAGATTGTGTCTCCCAGTATTAACAGAAGCTTCTGCCACAAAGTCTTAGCAATGTGAATCAGAACTGAACAAGGATGACGCCAATGAACATGCCAGAGTGGAGAGAGAAAAGCACATAGGGCCGCAACCCTACAAAAGGAATGATACAGGCAACTGAGGAAAATTGGGAATGGGAGAGGCGGTCTTCTCCAAGGAGGAGCACACCCATTGGTTGTTTAGTGCTAAATGGTAGGCACTGAAAACATACATACAAGTAACATTAAATAGACTGAACATTTTATATTTAGGAATATATGTATATATGCACACAAAAACAGTTACTGGAAAACAAAGGCCATGAACTTGAAGGAGAGCGAGGAAGAGTATATGGAGGGTTTGGAGGGGAAAAGGAAAGGTAGAGACATTGTAATTAATAATAATTAAAAAAATTAAAAAATAAAATCTTTTAGTTCTTTTTATTTTCACGTCGCTGAAAATGGCTGTCTGCAAATTGATTATAAGAATCAGCTTTACACATGTGGCAATGATAGGGTGGAATTTCCTTAATCACCCTCCCAACAGAAGAGCTCAGTTGCTAATGCCCTTGCATTAAAGGCAGCACTAATGTCTCTACTACAAACTTCACATACAACTTGACATGCAACTCACCAGCAACAGTAACTGTCTCTGCCCGAGGCAGGTTGTAGCCTTGAAAAATGTTCTTTGCTTCCCAGGATGCAGCACATTAAGGTGCCTGTTATGACTAGGCAGCATCATATCTGACATACCCAGCTGAAACTAAGACACTGTGCAAGGCCCAGTGAGGTCTGACTGAAAATTATTTCATTCAGAAAAGTGTCTAATGATGTGTTAGGAAGGGACCCAGAAGTGGATTCAGAGAATCACTGAGCCTTGTTTCTCAGTCACCAAGAAAGTATGCTAATTTTTGAATTAAGAGTTATATAGCCAAAATAAAGTGGTTGATCCTTCCATCATAAGAAGGATCTAGTCCAAAGATCCCCTGGCTATTAGTTCAGTATTTATATAAAGACATTAAGGCAAAAAATAAGCATGTCATTTCTTCATTCCCATAGTTGCTGAGATTTCCACCAAGGTGTGAAACACAGTAAGGATTATGTCCATCAATGCATGTATGAAGCATCCATGTATCTGCTTTATAACCACAGCAACCACTTACAATGTGCCAGATACTATGCCAGGCCAAAGAAAATACAGAGATGAAAAAGGCATGAGGTTTCTGCCCTCAAGAAGCTTACAGTCTTTGTCCAGGAGAGATGGCCCAGCCATTAAGAGCACTGGCTGCTCTTCCAGAGGCCCCAGGTTTGATTCCCAGCACCCACATGGCGGCTCACAAAGGCCTGTCACTCCAGTTCCAGGGACCCCTGTTGAATTTTAAATATGGCCCTTGGCAGTCACAGCGGGTGGGAGCCATCGTGCACTGCATTACATGGAGAGTTTTATTGGGGGGAAGGGAGAGAAGGGAGCTGAGGAGAGAAGAGGAAGAAGAGAAAAAGAGATGGGAAAGCAGGGAGAGAGGAGGTCCAGCCACAACCTCATGAGAATAAAGAGAGAGAAAGCAGGTGGGCCTACCCATTTATGAGAGGATGTCACACATGGGCAGAGAGACCATGTAGCAATGAACACTTGACGTTGTCAGTTCCCTGAGCAGGCCAAGGTATTGCCTGCCTGTGTATTGGCCAGGTCCGCACAACACCAACACAAGTAGTTCATAGACATACACCCAGGCCAAACACCCATATACATAAAATATAACATAAATTTAAAGAAAAATTTAAATACAGCTCACAATCTTATAAGGAGAACAGTAACAAGTTTGGTACAGTGAGCACAGGAGTATGGGCAATAAATAAGGGGACAGTTATCTCATAAGGGCTCCCCCAAATTAGACCTCTGCATCTGTTGTAGAACAAGTGGGGATCCATCCCCCAGACAGAGGAGGGAGGACTGGGAGAGAAAATTCCAGCTAGAGAGGCCTGGCTGTACACAGCTGTAAAGCATGGAGACACACAGCATGCTCCAGTCCAGAAGATTCAGAGTGCCAGGTGCAGAGTGCACAGACAGCAGACAAGGCAGCAAAAGGTAGGTCTAACAGGAGGGTGGATCTGAAGCCCCAAAGTGCACAGCTCCAAAGCCATGCAAGGGAAATTCATTTTGCCCTAGAAGCAATTGTGGCGGCCAGCACAAGGTTTTCGTATAAAACAAACTGTAGTGTCTTGTGGGAGTTGTCAGAACCTGGTATCAGCACCTCCTAACATGGGGTTCAGTGAAGATGTTGCTGTTTAACAGATGAGATGAGATTGTGTTTCAAAAATATATATCTGTACTTTTTCCAATCATGGACTCGATATCTAGTGGAAACACATGAACTGTGAACCAATAGCTGAGGAAGGAGCCCCCATGGTACTGACTAGGCCCTCTGGATAAGTGAGTCAGTTGTTTAGCTTGAACTGTTTAGGGGGGCCCCCAGGCAGTGAGACTGGGACCTGTCCTTAGTGCAGGAGCCGACTTTTTGGAACTTAGTGCCTATGCTGAGACACTTTGCTCAGCCTTGATGCAGGGAGGAGGGGCTGGGACTTGCCTCAACTGAATGTACCAGGCTCTGCTGACTCCCCAGGGGAGACCTTGCCTTGGAGGAGGTGGGAATGGGGGCTGGGTTGGGGGGAAAGGCTGGGGGGTGGGAGGAGGGAGGACAGGGGACTCTGTGGTTGATATGTAAAATGAATAAAAAATTTCTTAATTGAAAAAAAAAAAAAACGTATCTCTGAAACCATGTGGAGGACAGACTGGAAGTGGAAGCGACTGAAAAAAGGTGGGGGCTTAGGATGTGTACTATTTCAGTTTGAGGAAGACGAAGTTGACAGGGCTTAGATCATAGGAGGAAGGGTCAGACCAGGGGCAGCAACACAAAGTCAGAAGAGAAGATGGACGGGATACGTACAGGTGATCTCATATATAGAGATGAAAACACTAAAGGCTCTGAGCGATTGAAAGGTTTACTCAAGACCACACCATGCTAACAACAAAGCGACATCAGTAAGTTGTCCCACCCTACTATATTACTGGGCTTCTGTTTTAAAGTTATAGCATCGTCAAACACTTTCAGCTTCCCAACACAGACATGAAAGAGGACCCCAGGCATAGGGAACATATCTGCAGGACTGAGAGTCTGAGGCCAGCCTGGGCTATATGGTTGAGTTCAAGACCAGTTTCAGCTACAAAACCATGAATGTCATAGACATACATAAATTAAGAGAAATTGTGGATTCAGCCTTTCAGGGTTCTGAATATTTATTTTGTAATCTGGTATATGTAAACTTTTACTTATCTAAAGAAAGTGGTCAGACAGATCATACCAGCCTTGAAGCCATACTTTTTTATAAAATGATAAATAAATGAAGGTTTTGAATACATTAAAGAAGATGACAGCAGTCTTGAGTTAACTTTTGGAAAAACAAAATAAAATAGTAATAGCATCAATAATAACAAGGCGCTTGCTTCTACAAGAAGTGTTGCCACTGATTCATTAGAACATATTTCCTTACAATACAGATTTTTAATCCCCTTAAAAGGAGACAAACAGATTCAGTTTTACTCATTCAAATGACAGTATTTGGAACTCTTAATCAATTGAATTTGGATTTTAAAACATAATTAACAAGCCACTGGAGATACAAGTAAATACAGAACCCAGGAATTTCATGTCAACCTTTATTTTGTTATTATCTGCTTAAACTGCTCAAGACTGAATGCAATGGCCTGTCCCTTCTTGCTGGCCAGATTGACTCTAAGCTGTGTTTTTGGCTGACTTCAACTCCCCTTGCTTATTAATTCAAGCACTTCACTGTCAAATGAATGAGAATCCTAGGGGAAGATGGACTGCTTCCACAAACCACATGCTGTAAACACTGAGAACTTCTCCGTGTTTCAGTAACAAAGTCAAAGAGTAAGCAGCTTGCATTCACCCAAGAGATATATGACAGTAATCATAATTCATTTTAGGTGGTTGAAATTATCGAAGTAGCATCAGGAGGAAGTGGCTATTCTTTATGACATTCAAATAGTGCAGATGGCAAAGGGGACCTCACCCCATTCATAAGCCTGTGAGGGTCTTAAACAGAGTGAAGGAACCCAGATGCCAGTTCACCAGTTACGCCTTAATGTGAGACACAGGCACCTTCTCAAACTCCCTTTTAGCTGAGTGTTGACCCTGCCTCTTCACTTCAGTCAGGAGTCTTCTATTTCATCTAGCATGTCCCCTGTGGTTATAACAAACTCTACATAGTGGAATCCTTTCTTGGGGGGGGGTCATTACCTCTTTAATTGCTTCTTCAAAATGTTCAAAAAGCCACACCCCTTCTGCTATTGTCATTTTGCAAGCCCAACCACCCAGCAAGTGCCTAACACAATGTCGTTGCCTCGTGAGCATCCATTGGGTGGATGGATGGGATGGAATGGAATGACTTGCAAATCAACTTTTTCCTAAAAAGAACTGTCACAATATATATATATATATATATATTGTTCTTTTTGAATAAACAGCGGCATGATCTCAGGATTTGTATTTGGGTGGAAAAGGAAAAGGGTAAAACTGGACATCACTATGTTAAATGAAATAAGCCAGACTTAGGCAAATACTGTACATAGTCTCTCATATACAGAACTTAAATTTAGAATTGTGTGTGTGTGTGTGTGTGTGTGTGTGTGTGTGTGTGTGTAGATATGAAGTGGAGGCCATAAAACTAACTCAATAGGAGATCATAAGAGGAGAGGAAGAGCACTTAAAGAAACATGGGAAATGAGAAGGTAACAGACTATGTTGACATGAGAGCACAGGGGAAAACTATCTCGTGGAGGGGAGCTAACCAGAGGGGAACAGGGACAACAGTGTGTGTGTGTGTGTGTGTGTGTGTGTGTGTGTGTGTGTGTGTGTCGGGAGGTCAATCAGAACAAAGAATATGGACACTTAAGTATAAAATGCTATAAGGAATCCATTTAAGAAACCTATGAATTTGCATACCCACTTTAAAAGCTAAGTATAGAGCTCAGTGATATTGCTCAGCAGGCATACATGCTTGCTGCTAATCCTGATGACCTGAGTTTGATCCCCAGACCCCACATGGTGGATGGAGATAAGCAACTCCCCAAATTTGTCCTTTGACCTCCACATGCACACACACCATGACAGACCCCCCACATATACATAAATGAACAACAATAAATTTAGCTAGTTTTAGAAAAAGCTATGTTAGGTGTACGGTTTGAGTTTGGAGTGAGGAAGAAATTGTGATGCTTGGGAAAATTTTAAGCTACTTTCCCTCTAATAGAAGGCTTTAGGTCAGAATGCCAAGTGTTTTAGTTAACTATGGCACTAGCACCACCTACTGCTAAATTTGAGGAAGTGCCAGCTTTCCAAATGCTTATGGCAGAGGATGCCTCAGACAAGAAAGACCCCAGGGCATTCAGATACCATGTGTCATTATGTATAATAATCCTTAAAGTTATCTCTACTTTAGAGAGAGATGATTCTCTGTTGATTTCATTGCCATGTCCACAGAGAATTAGGCTCAAGACTCTGATTATCTGTTCCTGGATGCAGCATCCCTCCTGGGAGCCTGACTAAATGAGGATAGGAGGTGACTATCACAAAGCGCCCACTAGAAGAAACATCACTAATTCAGTTCCTCTTGTCTGGACAGCACTTTTGTGTTTATATTCGGCTTTGTGAAATTCCCACTTCTTTGGGAATTTGTCCCATAAAAATCGGCAACTCCACGCCCCCCCCCCCAAAAAAAAGCCGGAAACTTAGAATAGTATGAGTAATCTCTATGCCTCTTGTGTATATAAGATGCTCAGGTGCTGAGATATGTCAGCCAACTTAGTGGTAGAGAGCTTAGATGGCATGTGCAACCCCGGCTCAGGTCCCCAGTACCACAAAAATAAATGTGCAAAAGACCCTAAAGACAGTATCGGTAGTGAATAGAGTCAAACACAAGCCCCTCTGGTGTCTACACACCTATGTGAAGTGCCTTTGAATCCTAAAGCAGCTATTATCTTAAAAAGAAATCCATTGTTGCTTTCTCTGTATTCTTTGCTTAATAGAAAAAAAGAAAAAAGAAAAAGGACTCATTCACGAGGGAAGCATTTTTCCCAGTGTTGTGACATACCTTTAAATAGACATGCTTATGTAAATTGCATGGTGTGACTGCTACTAGTGCAATGGAATTGTTTGCTTAGGTTGGGGAGAAGAAAAAGGAGGTGTTGAGAATTGGGGAAACAGGCTGGAAGTGGTACTGAATACCTTTAAGCCCAGCACTCTGGAGACACAGGTGGGTGGAACTCTAAGTATGAGGCCAGTGTGACATAGAGGACCAGCCAGAGGTACATAGTAAACTCTGTGTGTGTGTGTGTGTGTGTGTGTGTGTGTGTGTGTGTGTCACACACACACATCTTAAAACCCCAGCACTTGGAAGGTAGAAGCCAGTGAATCTCTATGAATTCAGGGCCAGCCTGGTATACATAGCAAGTTCCAGGATAGCCAGGGCTACATAGTGAAACCATATATGACAAAACATGACAACATGGATGGTCCAGGCTCAGAGTCTCTACTTAGCAGTTATACACATGAAACAAGTTGTGAAGGACCCTGAGTCTTACCTTCCTGTGCAGTAAAATGGATATATCAATACCCCAACATTAAGGTTGTTATAAAGGCAAAGTAAAGTCTGGTAGAGGTATGGTAGACATTAAGGGATCAGAAAGTTTCTGGAAGCCTAATCTCATCTCCAATTGCACTAGGATTACTACATCTTTTAGTCTCTTCATCAACCAGCAAGTACAATATTTAAATGGCATCAACATCCCAAGTAGAGTTGCAGGTTTATAAGCCAAAGGACTGGCTTTCCCTATGATTCTAACTTTACTTTTAGTGAAGAGACTGTGAGGATTGTGGGGACAGCCTTGCTAGGAAAGTTTCAGAAGTCAGATGGTAAGTGAGGGACAGTGGATCACAAAGAAGATAAGACATACATTCATGAGTGATGGAGACTTTGGAGCTATTGTTACATCAACCAACCTTTCTTCATAGACACATCCCCAGGTATCTAACAAGCTGATCTTTAGCAATGTAAATCCTGCCAAATTGAGGTTGCAATTTTACCTCAACATATAAAAAAAATTAACTGAGCATGATCGTGCATGCTTATAATCCCACCATTGAGAAGTGGAGGCAGGAGGATTAGAGGTTCAGTCATCCTTGGCTACATAGAGAATTTAAAGAAAGCTTAAACTTCATGAGACCCTGTCTCAGAGAGAGAGACAGAGACAGAGACAGACAGACAGACAGAGACAGACAGAGAGAGAACATAATTTGCATTTTGAAATAAGGAAATATAACCATTGAATATCTTTCACTGGAGTGTTGCACCTTTGTGCTTTACCTAGTTCCATTAGGGTATGGAGTATTTCATTATTTATGAACTATTTTTTATAATTTATTTCACAACTGTAGATGGCTAATAGCAACACAGATAGATCATTCTCTAATTCAAAATTTAGTGGTGTGAATGAGCCTTGCCCTTTGGAAGATTCAGCCTTACATTCTTCACTCATATCAGTAGCTCCTCATTTAGATAATTCCATGGTTCTTTGATGTCTACATTGAGGCAGTGTTAGTCCCTGGTTCCTTCATGAATTAATGAGATAGAGAAAACCTTTGACGTATGATATCCATGATTACATCTTCTTTTAAAATATATCTTTTAGCAATATGAATTATTGATGGACCCTCAAACAGTCATTTAGCCACAGTAATCCCAAAGCCTCAGTCCTGTAGGGAGGTGCAATGCCCTATCAGTCTTGTGATAAAGGGATCCATGTGGTAGTGTCCCACATGATTTCAGGTATTGCATGTCAAACCTTCTACACTGAGAAGTTCGTGTAGTTACTATGGATACTTATTGCCAATGATCATAAAAATCCACCCTGTTTCAAACTATTACTACCTTTACTTAAGGGCAACTTGAAATTCAAATCCAATTAATTGAAAATAACCTTCAGCCCTACAGAGGAACTCTGATGTGGAAGATGTTAAGTTAAAATCTCCACATTGGTGAGCATGCCTTCTTCCTTATAAGACCCAGTTCCTCCCCTGGGTCTTAATAATCCACATGTCCATAAGTAACTGTAAACAGTCTTCGTGTGGACTAAATTGGAGCTTTTGGATAACCACAGATCTGGATCTTACACCATGTTCTATGAAGAAAACTTTCTGTGCAAATGAGAAGAAGTGATCTGAGATGAAAAGCTAACCATTGTTGTTATCAGTTTCCAAATACTGAAAGGAAATGATCACCTTCACTGTCTGCCTTCAACCTCAGGGGATCAGGAGTCTTAGCAGTAAGTCCTTTCTCTGACACTAATTGGAGATGCAGGGTCAATTATTTAATTGCTCTAATTTCTATTGTAAAAATGAAGTGCAGGCCTAGGGAGTAGGGATAGTCGGTGAAGGGCATTCTGGGCAAGCTTCTACAGCACAAGGTACAGAAGCAGTATATTCCTATAAATCCAGTATTTGGGAGGTAAAGGCCACAAGAACCCCGGGGATTTCTAGTCACATACGTGAGCTCGAGGTTCAGCAAGAAGCCTGATCTCACAGCCTAAGCTGGAGGGTGATTGAGGAAGATAGTCAATATAGACCCTTGG